>NC_069505.1:388648074-388790574 GCF_027579735.1 Bombina bombina
CTTCTGCTAGTTTCTGTCTCCTGCAGTGCGTGATGTTGCTAGTTTCTGTCTCCTGCAGTGCGTACTTCTGCTAGTTTCTGTCTCCTGCAGTGTGTACTTCTGCTAGTTAATGTCTCCTGCAGTGTGTGATGCTGCTAGTTTCTGTCTCCTGCAGTGTGTGATACTGCTTGTTTCTGTCTCCTGCAGTGCGTGATGCTGCTAGTTTCTGTCTCCTGCAGTGCGTGATGCTGCTAGTTTCTGTCTCCTGCAGTGCGTGATGCTGCTAGTTTCTGTCTCCTGCAGTGCGTGATGCTGCTAGTTTCTGTCTCCTGCAGTGCGCAATGCTGCTAGTTTCTGTCTCCTGCAGTGCGCAATGCTGCTAATTTCTGTCTCCTGCAGTGCGTGATGCTGCTAGTTTCTGTCTCCTGCAGTGCATACTTCTGCTAGTTTCTGTCTCCTGCAGTGCGTACTTCTGCTAG
Source organism: Bombina bombina (assembly GCF_027579735.1). Lineage (NCBI taxonomy): Eukaryota > Metazoa > Chordata > Amphibia > Anura > Bombinatoridae > Bombina > Bombina bombina. Next base: position 388,648,533 of record NC_069505.1, read on the forward strand.
TTTCTGTCTCCTGCAGTGCATACTTCTGCTAGTTTCTGTCTCCTGCAGTGCGTGATGTTGCTAGTTTCTGTCTCCTGCAGTGTGTGATGCTGCTAGTTTCTGTCTCCTGCAGTGTGTGATACTGCTAGTTTCTGTCTCCTGCAGTGTGTGATACTGCTAGTTTCTGTCTCCTGCAGTGCGTGATGCTGCTAGTTTCTGTCTCCTGCAGTGCGTGATTCTGCACACTTAATATATACCTGGAAGGTTTAAGTTTTACTTTCAGGTCTCTTTGCAGTGTATAGTTGTTTCACTACGCATAATTAAACATTTTTATTACAATCTCAAAGTGTTAAATGTTCCTGTGAAAAGGCTCTGAAACCTCATCCAATATACTCTTGATACACAGTTGTTGGCAGAGCTGATTTCCCTTTCCAACGTGTTTGCTATAATCTAATCTCTCTTCTTCTACAACAGGAGTCATTTGCTCTCTGCCTTTGCACTATGTGCTGTGGGCCTGTTTCTATTTCCCAAAACTCATGCTTGGAGACCCTGTTTTTTTTTTTTGTCCTCGCAAAGGGAGATCTGGAATGGGACAGCATCAGATTTGCAAGCCCAGCCTTGAAGCTATGTCATCTGCAATTAACATTATTTTACACTTAATGAGTCCCTGAAGCTGTGTCACCAGCCATGGGCTGCACCAGCTGTCACTGTCACCTTACCGCGTGATGCTGCCCTCTGCCCCCAGCTCCGGGCACACTCTGCCAGCCAAGGTCATTACTTGTCCTGTTAGACAGGCGGTGTACAAGTACCAGATCTAGTGCTGCATGCAGGCGGGGGCAGGACACGGCTGACACCCCTCATCCTCGCTATATTATTATCTTTGTGTGTTATTAAGCAGCTGGGAGCTGACGCATGCCAGGCTGGGGGCAAAATAAATAGCACGTTAGTCTTCACTGAGTAGGGGGGCCCACCTGTGTGTGAGAGAGAGAGTGAAAATAAGACTGTGCTGGAAAGAGACTGGCAGAATGAAGAAAACATATTCTAGAAAAAAGGCGATTTGCAGAAAAGGAAACAGAATAGAGGTTAAATGGTGCACTGTAAATCAGGTAGAGGAAGGTGGGGAAAAAAGAGGAGGTGCGGGAGAAGGGACATAATGATGATTTGTAATAATGTAGAGCAGGTGTGCCCACACTTTTGTATAATGGAGTCTACTTGATTTGCAAATTTCGTCACTTTGACCCACTGATGTGTGTTTCGTCTTATAGAGACCAACTTCAGCTCCAGCCTCCTTCCCTTTAAAACAAGACCTTTATTTTCATATCTGGGTCATCAGCTTGTAAATGACAACGATTCGGGCCTGCTATAGACCGTTACTCATGTTTAAGGGTCTATAGCAGCCACTAAACATTGTCATTTACAAGCTGATGACCCAGATGTGAAAATAAAGTTCTTGTTTTAAAGACCTAGGATTTACCATCCCTAAAAATCAAGTGGAGTTTAAGTGATCATATATGTTAAAAAGGGTGCTAAACTCACCCTGAATGTGCCGTTGCACAGCACTAAACTCAGCGGCTCCAGCCGCCCACGCTCTCCTTCAGCAAGGTGACATTTGCACCTCTAAACCAATAGCCGTGCGTGTCAACTGACAGTGTTCTGTATGCACGCATGGCTGTTGGCTTAGAGGAGTAAGCGTCACCTCATTGGTAGAAGAGCGATGTACCGTGGGCGGCCAAAGCTACTGAGTTTAGTGCTGTACAACGGCACATTCAGGGTGAGTTTAGCACCCTTTTTTACATATATGATCACTTAAACTCCACTTGATTTTTAGTGATGGTAAATTGTAGCGTTTGTTTTACGCTTGGATTTACCATCACTTTAATGGAAAGGAGGATGGAGCTGAAGTTTGTTTCTATATACTAAGTTACTGAATAAGAAACTGTGTGCTGTTTTCCTGCATTGATTGAAACAGTGTGTTTGGTCTTAGCTTGAGGCCATATGGTCATAACTGGCTGCAAAACAATTTGGAGATCTAAAAGGAAACGCTTAGAGATCTACTGGTAGACCATGGTCTATCTTTTGGCCACACCTAATATAGATGGATTATCAATAGTTCTGTGAGATCATCCCTAAGAGATCATTTGTGTAGAGTCATTTGACAATGAGACAGGATGGCCAAGCTGGGGTAATGGGCATTATCAATATTGGTAGAGCTTGAGAGGTTGTAAGGCTGTTAATAGACAACGGGGGAGTTAGGGATGGTCAGAAATACTGTCAGTTTACCGGTTGCGAGAGAGAAAGTGATGCTAAATAAATCAAGATTGATGCGTTTTATAAAGGAAAAAGAGACCAGGATAGTTGACTTAATAAAAATAAAGCTTTAAAAGGAGAGTTCAGTCATAAGACATTCATCATTTAGATAGAGCACACCATTTTAAACAACTTTCCAATTTACTTCTATTATTTAATTTGCTTCCTTCTCTTGTTATCTTTTGCTGAAAGGTTTATCTAGGAAAGCTCAGGAGCAGCAAAGAACCTAGGCTTTAGCTGCTAATTGGTGGCTGCATATTTATACCGATTGTCATTGGCTCACCCATGTGAGTTAGCAACCAGTAGTGCATTGCTGCTCCTTCAACAAATGACACCAAGAAAATGAAGGAAATTTGAAAATATAAGTAAACTGTAATGTTGTTTAAAATGACACGCTCTATCTGAATCATGAAAGAAACTTTTTTGGGTTTCATATCCCTTTAAAGGGACAGTTTAGGCACAATACATAATTTTGATTACTTATTGTTACAGAAGCATCCTGCCACTGGTCCCACATCTATAGTTTTGTAAGAAGTACATGAAACTTCATAGTTTTTTTTGGAGCTGAAAATGTCTGCAAAGTTTCGCCCACCTATTGTGTGTGTATATCTTGGTTTGTTAAGTTTCTCCAAACATGATTGACTCGTAAATAAGTTTTCCTACTCGCACAAGATGATTTGTGATCGTAAAAAAGAGTTTATTACTTGTCCTGATCAGTGGTGGAATCTTGCTCACCTTTAATAAACTTATCCCGCTTGTTTATAGAAACAGATATCTAATATATAAGGTGGCGCAAAGAACTTGCTGATTCCTATTTAGCACAATTTTGATTATGTATATGTGTTCCTATTTTCCGGTATTTATATTTATTTATAAAAAAAATAACAGGTAATGAATATTCCATATATTCACTTTATCATATCAATTCATATAGGGCAATTATATTACCTGCTTCTATACTTTTTTCTTTAACCTCTAAAAAGGTGCACTCTTATATTGATTAATAAACCACTAAGTTATTATAATCCACATAAAATTTATTTCTCTTGTAAGGTGTATCCAGTCCACGGATTCATCCATTACTTGTGGGATATTCTCCTTCCCAACAGGAAGCTGCAAGAGGATCACCCACAGCCGAGCTGTCTATATAGCTCCTCCCCTAACTGCCACCTCCAGTCATTCTCTTGCAGCTCTCGACAAGAAAGGAAGTATCAAGAGAGATGTGGTGAATTAGTGTAGTTTATCTTCAATCAAAAGTTTGTTATTTTTAAATGGTACCGGCGTTGTACTGTTTTTACCTCAGGCAGAAATTAGAAGAAGAGTTTTGCCTGAGGTTTTTGATGATCTTAGCAGGTTGTAACTAAGGTCCACTGCTGTTCTCACACATAACTGAAGAGTATGGGAAAACTTCAGCTGGGGGAACGGCCTGCAGATTTAACTGCTCTGAGGTATGTGCAGTATATTTTTTTCTAGAGAGATGATAAGGTCTAGAAAACGCTAACAGTACCTGATATATTTAAGGTAAGCTTAGTATGTTAAACGTTTGCATGATTTATTAAGAACGTTTTTTACTAAGGGTGATAAATCTTTATTTGGGGCCTAGCTTTCCACATGGCTGACTAGATTTCTCCTTGGAGTAGTTATTTATGGCCCTTTCACTTTGAGTGCATGGTGAGAGGGGCCTATTTTCGCGCTCTAATTGCGCAGTAGTTTTTACATTCTGAGACATCCAGCTTCCCTGAAGGAGGAGGAGACATATTGGACCTTCGTAAGGGGTTTTTGTGCCTACAAAAGTCGTTTTATGGGAAGGTAGGAGCCACAGTAGAGCTGTGGCAGTTTGCTTGTGACTGTTATACCGGTTTTACCGTTTTTTTGCTTCGTTTTTGAGCCTGAGGGGTTAATCATCCATTTGCAAGTGGGTGCAATGCTATTTTAGTCTATTATATACACTGTAAAAATTTCGTAGAGTTAACTGCTTTTTTCACTGTTTTGCAGTTTTTGTGTTTGTTTTTTTCCCTTAAAGGCACAGTACCGTTTTTTATATTCTGCTTTTTCACATTAATTAAAGTGTTTTCCAAGCTTGTTGGTCTCATTACTAGTCTGTTAAACATGTCTGACATAGAGGAAACTCCTTGTTCATTATGTTTAGAAGCCATTGTGGAACCCCCCTCTTAGAATGAGTACCAAATGCACTGATCTTACTATAAGTTATAAAGACCATATTCTGGCTTTAAAAGATTTATCACCAGAGGAAATTGACAAGGGGGAAGTTATGCCGACTAACTCTCCCCACGTGTCAGAGCCTATAACTACCGCTCAAGGGACGCCAAGTACATCTAGCGCGCCCATTGCGTATACTTTACAAGACATGGCGGCAGTTATGAATCATACCCTTACATAGGTATTGTCCAAACTGCCAGGGTTACAAGGAAAGCGAGACAGCTCTGGGGCTAGAACAAATACAGAGCTCTATGACGCTTTAGTAGCTATGTCTGATATACCCTCACAATGTGCAGAAGCCGAAGCAGGAGAGCTTCTATCTTTGGGTGATTTTTCTGACTCAGGGAAGACACTTCAACCTGATTCTGATATGTCTACATTTAAATTTAAGCTTGAACACCTCCGCGTGTTGCTCAGGGAGGTTTTAGCAACTCTGGATGACTGTGACGCCATTGTAGTCCCAGAGAAATTGTGTAAATTGGATAAATACTATGCAGTGCCTGTTTACACTGATGTTTTTCCAATACCTAAGAGGTTTTCAGAAATTATTAATAAGGAATGGGATAGACCAGGTGTACCGTTCTCTCCCCCTCCTGTTTTTAAAAAGATGTTTCCTATAGATGCCGCTACACGGGACTTGTGGCAAACGGTCCCTAAGGTGGAGGGAGCAGTCTCTACCCTAGCTAAGCGTACAACTATCCCTGTCGAGGACAGTTGTGTTTTTCTAGATCCAATGGACAAAAAATTAAAAGGGTTACCTTAAGAAAATTTTTATTCAACAAGGTTTTATTCTCCAGCCCCTTGCATGCATTGCCCCTGTCACTGCTGCTGCGGCCTTCTGGTTTGAGTCTCTAGAAGAGGCTCTACAGGTAGAAACCCCATTGGATGATATCCTTGACAAGCTTAAAGCTCTTAAGCTAGCCAATTCATTTGTTTCTGACGCTGTTGTTCATTTAACCAAGCTAATGGCTAAAAACTCAGGTTTTGCTATTCAGGCGCGTAGGGCGCTATGGCTTAAATCCTGGTCAGCTGACGTTACTTCAAAGTCTAAGCTCCTCAATATTGCCTTCAAGGGGCAGACCCTATTCGGGCCTGGGCTGAAGGAGATCATTTCTGATATTACTGGAGGAAAAGGTCACGCCCTTCCTCAGGATAGGTCCAACAAATTAAGGACCAAACAGACTAATTTTCGTTCCTTTCGAAATTTCAAGAGTGGCGCAGCTTCAACTTCCTCTAATACAAAACAAGAGGGAAATGTTGCCCAGTCCAAGCCGGTCTGGAGACCTAAGCAGGCCAAAAAACCTGCTGCTGCCTCTAAGACAGCATGAAAGATCAGCCCCCAATCCGGAAACGGATCTAGTAGGGGCAGACTTTCTCTCTTCGCCCAGGCTTGGGCAAGAGATGTGTCCCAGGGATATCTTCTAGACTTCAAAGCTTCTTCCCCAAAAGGGAGATTTCATCTCTCACAATTATCTGCAAACCAGATAAAGAGAGAGGCATTCTTACATTGTGTTCAAGACCTCCTAGTTATGGGAGTGATCCACCCAGTTCCAAAGGAGGAACAGGGGCAAGGCTTATATTCAAATCTGTTTGTAGTTCCCAAGAAAGAGGGAACTTTCAGACCAATCTTAGATCTCAAGATCCTAAACAAATTTCTCAGGGTCCCATCCTTCAAGATGGAGACTATTCGAACCATCCTACCTATGATCCAGGAGGGTCAATATATGACTACCGTGGACTTAAAGGATGCTTATCTTCACATTCCGATACACAGAGATCATCATCGGTTTCTCAGGTTCGCCTTCCTAGAAAGGCATTACCAGTTTGTGGCTCTTCCCTTTGGGTTAGCTACGGCACCAAGAATCTTTACGAAGGTTCTAGGGTCACTCCTAGCGGTCCTAAGGCCGCAGGGTATAGCAGTAGCCCCTTACCTAGACGACATTCTGATACAGGCGTTGAATTTTCAAATCGCCATATGGACATTGTGCTGGCATTCCTGAGGTCTCATGGGTGGAAAGTGAACGAAGAAAAGAGTTCTCTATCCCCTCTCACAAGAGTTTCCTTCCTAGGAACTCTGATAGATTCTGTAGAAATGAAGATTTACCTGACAGAGGCCAGGTCGTCAAAACTTCTAAATTCCTGCCGTGTTCTTTATTCTACTTCTCGCCCTTCAGTGGCTCAGTGTATGGAAGTAATCGGCTTAATGGTAGCGGCAATGGACATAGTGCCGTTTGCCCGCCTACATCTCAGACCGCTGCAACTCTGCATGCTCAGTTAGTGGAATGGGGATTACACAGATTTGTCCCCTCTACTAAATCTGGATCAAGAGACCAGAGATTATCTTCTCTGGTGGGTATATCTGTCCAAGGGTATGACCTTCCGCTGGCCAGATTGGACAATAGTAACACAGATGCCAGCCTTCTGGGCTGGGGTGCAGTCTGGAACTCCCTGAAGGCTCAGGGCTCGTGGACTCAGGAGGAGGCACTCCTTCCGATAAACATTCTGGAACTAAGAGCGATATTCAATGCTCTTCAGGCTTGGCCTCAGCTTGCTGCGATCAGGTTCATCAGATTTCATTCGGACAATATCACGACTGTAGCCTACATCAACCATCAAGGGGGAACAAGGAGTTCCCTAGCAATGTTGGAGGTTTCAACAATAATTCTATGGGCAGAGGTTCACTCTTGCCATCTATCAGCTATCCATATCCCAGGAGTAGAGAACTGGGAGGCGGATTTTCTAAGTCGACAGACTTTTCATCCGGGGGAGTGGGAACTCCATCCATAGGTGTTTGCACAGTTGATTCAACTTTGGGGCAAACCAGAACTGGATCTCATGGCGTCTCGTCAGAACGCCAAGCTTCCTTGTTACGGATCCAGGTCCAGGGATCCCAAGGCAGAGCTGATAGATGCGCGAGCAGTGCCTTGGTCCTTCAACCTGGCTTATGTGTTTCCACCGTTTCCTCTGCTCCCTCGTCTGATTGCCAAGATCAAGCAGGAGAGAGCTTCGGTGATTTTGATAGCACCTGCGTGGCCACGCAGGACTTGGTATGCAGATCTGGAGGCTGGCCAGCAGCCTCCTGAATGAATTACAGCTCATTCCACTAGAGCGGTGGCTTCCACATGGGCTTTTAAAAATGAGGCTTCTGTTGAACAGATTTGTAAGGCGGCGACTTGTTCTTCGCTTCATACTTTTTCTAAATTCTACAAATTTTATATTTTTCCTTCTTCGGAGGCTATTTTTAGGAGAAAGTTCTTACAGGCAGTGGTGCCTTCCGTTTAAGCGCCTGCCTTGTCCCTCCCTTCATCTGTGTCCTATAGCTTTGGTATTGGTATCCCAAAAGTAATGGATGAATCCGTGGACTGGATACACCTTACAAGAGAAAACAAAATTTATGCTTACCTGATAAATTTATTTCTCTTGTGGTGTATCCAGTCCACGGCCCGCCCTGTCATTTTAAGGCAGGTGTTTTTTATTTTTAAACTACAGTCGCCACTGCACCCTATAGTTTCTCCTTTCTCTTGCTTGTCTTCGGTCGAATGACTGGAGGTGGCAGTTAGGGGAGGAGCTATATAGACAGCTCTGCTGTGGGTGATCCTCTTGCAGCTTCCTGTTGGGAAGGAGAATATCCCACAAGTAATGGATGAATCCGTGGACTGGATACACCACAAGAGAAATAAATTTATCAGGTAAGCATAAATTTTGTTTTATGCTAGACCAGTGGTTCTCAACTTAAGTGACCTCAAGGCCCGGTAAGTTTTAGCCGGACTGGTCCAGGGCCCGGTAAGCATCGGGAGTGGGTTGCAGTAGGTTTTGAAGAAATATATATATATATATATATATATATATATATATATATATATATATATATATATATGTGTGTGTGTATATATATATATATATATATATATATATACTCTCTCTATCTATCTATATATATATATATATATATATATATGTGTGTGTGTGTGTGTGTGTATATATGTATATATATATATAGTCTCTTTCTCTCCTCCCCTCTCTCTTTCTCTCTCCTCCCCTCTTTCTTTCTTTCTTTCTTTCTCTCTCCTCCTCCTCTCTCTCCTCCCCTCTCTCTTTCTCTCTCCTCCCCTCTCTCTTTCTCTCTCCTCCCCCTCCCCTCCCTCTTTCTCTCCTCCCCTCTCTCTTTCTCTCTCCTCCCCCTCTCTCTTTCTCTCTCCTCCCCTCTCTCTTTCTCTCTCCTCCCCTCCCTCTTTCTCTCCTCCCCTCTCTCTTTCTCTCTCCTCCCCTCTCTCTTTCTCTCTCCTCCCCTCTCTCTTTCTCTCTCCTCCCCTCTCTCTTTCTCTATGTGTATATATATATAAATATATATATATATATATATATATATATAGTCTCTTTCTCTCCTCCCCTCTCTCTTTCTGTCTCCTCCCCTCTCTCTTTCTCTCTCCTCCCCTCTCTCTCTCCTCCCCCCTCTCTCTCTCTCTTCTCCCCTCTCTCTCTCACTCTCTCTCTCTACTTAGGTATTCTTAGATAAGATGAACAACTTAAAGGGATATGAAACCCAAACATTTTCTTTTTTGATTCAGGTAGGTTAACACATAAATATTTATGTATATAATATTATAATCATATACATATATATATTTACTGGGAAGACACAGTTCCCATAGACCACAATGTAAAGGCATCCCACTGCCACCGACTTTAACCCTAAAATACTGCCTAGTGCAGTAATTTTATTTAAAAAATAAAGATACTGCCATCTTTTTCTTTTTTTTTTAATAAACTGCGCTAGACTGTATTTTGGGGGCATTTGGGGCAGATTTATAAAATTAACCAGAGATCCGATCTGGTTAATTTTATAAGCACTAATTGCTACCGCAAGCTTTCAGTAGCAATAACCAGCCACTTGTAATGGCTGGTTAATTACTGCACTCCCACAAACAGGCAAATTCACCCGTTTGCGGGAGCGCAATCATTTAGCGATCCACTTGTAATCTAGCCCAAGTTTTCTAATGGCTTTAATTTGGAGAATAATGTAATATATGTTTGGAATCCATAAGTATGAATTATGAGTATATAATAGTTTACTTATAGTTTTAAATGCTTTTAGTAAAAACCTTTATCAATTGTATTCTCAGTATTACAAGGGGTTAAATGGGGGTAAATGGTGGTAACTGTCATGGATACCGGGCTGCAAGGGTTAAACCCCTACCTCCCTACAACCCCATAACTTCAACGGGCTGTATCTCCGGTCCCCAGTGACAAATCACACCGCTTTTTGGACTGTTGTATCTGGGGACGACAGCTTTAAAATGACACCCTAGAAGTGCCACCGCTTCCCCGGGATCACCCCGAAACTGCCACCCCTGTGTCCTGGGATTCTGTGGGACTGTGGCTGCTATGAAGGTGCCGGTCTGTCTGGAGGGGCGGAAATGGCGGGAAAATTGTGGGATTGTCCAGTATCTTATCAAGATAAGCTTTGTGTATAAAAGGAGTGTGTGTTTTCAATAAAATTATGAAAAAGCAAAGGAAAGAGCAATGGGAATGCCGATGGACTTTCCAGGCAGACTGAAATAGAATGCTCCTCGGACAGCCCCAAGTAGACCCGTGTGGATCTAGCCGGGTCTGCCGAACTGGAAGGGGGGAGTTGTCACGGATACCGGGCTGCAAGGGTTAAACCCCCTACCCCCCTACAACCTCACCCCTGTTGTTTCTCAGTGGTTTTGGGCTCCTCGAGCAACCACAATCTCTGCAAGCTTTTGTTTGTTTGTTTTTTGTTCTAAACTTGTTAAGAGAGGAGCTGGTCTATGACCGGGAAAACCCTCCTAGGCTGGCCCGGCTCCTGGAACTCCCAGTTGGCCACAGAACAGCAGGACACCCTCTAACTTTACCCCTGGTCGCTCCAGCGACCATTTGCCCCAGAGCTCCGTTTTTTGGGGGATCACCGCCACCCTTCCCCGGGATCACCGCCACCCCTGTGTCCTGGGATTCGGTGGGACTGTGGCTGCTATGGAGGTGCCGGTCTGTCTGGAGGGGCGGGAATGGCGTGAAAATTGTGGGATTGTCCAGTATCTTATCAAGATGAGCTTTGTGTATAAAAGTAGTGTGTGTTTTCAATAAAATTATTTCCTGTTTCAGCTGAATGCTAGTATGTCTAGTTATTTGGGTAGGCTCCTGCTAAAATCACTTTCCTGGGCTACATAGCAGCTTATTCCAGGTAGAGGAAGGACCGTCTGGCAGAGCTATCTAGTCTGGGTAGCCAGAGTCTGCCACAGGGTGGGACCCTGAATACTGATGCTGTCAGGCATCAGGGGTGGCTACAGACTGTGGTCACTTGCCAGCTACATAGCTGCAGTCGGCAGGGAGGAAGCAGGACCCGTTTGGCGGAGCTACCCAGTCGGGGTAGCCGGGGTATCCGTCACAGTAACGTTGATTGAGCACTATAAATTGAATTACATCTGTATAGTATTACTGAGTCTGTGAACAACGTTATCTGAAACGCGTAAGTCTGATTGAACGTGTTCCTTCCTTGTCAAGCTTTCCTGTTTTCTTAAGCATTTATATACAGGTGTACCTCTGCGATATTGAGTGTTCGGTTCCAGACCACCGCAATAAAGCGAGTATTTTATACTTCATGACTGAAAGTCCCCTTTTATTTGTAGTACTGGTAAATCCTAGTGTTTCAAAAGAACTAGGATTTACCATCACTTTAAGCAAATAAATTCATTGCCGAAAATAACCAGGTGCAGGAGCTGCCTGTGGCCTTCTATAAAAGAATGCCAAACACGAAAATTTGCACACGCCTGTTTATCGTTCGTCATTTGTTGTGTGCTATAAGCAACAAATATAGATAAATTGTTTCACAGTGTAACCAAGCACTGTGCAGCATGTAGGAATTTCTGGGTTCTGAATTCCACGGAGGAGCAATACTGCAACATTCATGTGCATGACGAATAAACTTGCATTTGTTTTTTTATATTGGTCTGGATTTGCACACATTTTTGTGTGTTGCACTATTAAATAAATACATTCAGCTCCAAAAAGGGCTTCATGCCTTGACCAGCTACCATATTCAGCATTCGTTTAAGAAGAACCAGCACGGAATGCTTGTGTTTATTGACAAACTAATTAGAAATAAAAAGGTACTATGTAAACTTCAGAGAGATGTTAAAGGGACATAAAGCAAGTTGGGATAGAGACAAAATATAATAATATGTCCTTTAATTACTTTACCTGCAAATTTATACTGCAGTGCCTCGCCATTAACCCTTTCATTTTAGTTTCTGAATTCTAAAGCTCTAACTCCGCCTATTTATGAAAGGTCTTGCGGACCTGATCCGACAGTGCGGATCAGGTCCGCAAGACCTCCTGAATACGGAGAGCAATACGCTCTCCGTATTCAGCAATGCACCAGCAGCTCACAACACCGCCACCCTGCTGACTCACGGCCAATTGGCCGCCAGCAGGGAGGTGTCAATCAACCTGATCGTATTCGATCGGGTTGAATTGCGGCGATTCCTGTCCGCCTCATCAGAGCAGGCAGACAGGGTTATGGAGCAGCGGTCTTTAGACTGCTGCTTCATAACTGGTGTTTCTGGCGAGTCTGAAGACTCGCCAAAAACACAGCCCTTCAAGCTCCATACGGAGCTTGATAAATGGGCCTTTATGGCTGTATCTATATCTATTGTTGTTTTGTATAATGCAAAAATGTATAGGGATTACCTGCTGGAGCTGCCTAGAAGCTATGAACTCAGTTTAAATACAATGCCTGTGTCTAAACACTAATAAGGGGGGGGTGGAGTTGGCTGTTCCAAGCAGCTTAGCTATGTAATTCATTTTGTTTATTTTTGAAAATACTTGCCAGCAATTTTTAAACAATTTATGCAAACTATTTTATATTAATTAGCCCTTTTAGGATATGCACAGATCTCAACATGTTTTATGTCCCTTTAAGTGTTACAAACAAAAACATTAACGTGTAGTGGTCGCCAATTATTCATTATTGACAACTATCTAAATACAGCCTTTGTTAGCTAAGGGGGATTAAGGGATAGGACATTCAAAATGTAATCTTTCATGATTCAGATAGAGCTTTTTCTTTTAAGGCACTTTTTAAATTCACTTCTATTTTCAAATGTGCTTCGTTCTTTTCGTATCCATTATTGAAAAAGAATACGCACATATCCTATACTAGTGGGAGCAAGTTGCTTACTGCTGCCTGCATACATCTGTGTCTTGTGATTGGCTAACTAGATGTGTTCATCTACCTGCCAATAGTGCAATGATGTTCCTTCAGCAAAGGATAACAAGAGAATAAAGAACAATTGGAAATGGAAAGCTGTTTAAAACTTTGTTCTATTCAAAGTATTAAAGGAAATTTTGGGGTTTCCTGTCCCTTTAATTCACAGTATTCAGAAGTCTATTGATATGTGCAGCTTTCTTTCATGTAATTGGCAAGAGTCCATGAGCTAATGACATATGGGATATACAATCCTACCAGGAGGGGCAAAGTTTCCCAAACCTCAAAATGCCTATAAATACACCCCCCACCACACCCACAATTCAGTTTTACAAACTTTGCCTCCTATGGAGGTGGTGAAGTAAGTTTGTGCTAAGATTTCTACGTTGATATGCGCTTCTCAGCATTGTTGAAGCCCGATTCCTCTGATTACAGCGAATGTCAGAAGGACGCGAAGGGAGTATCACTTATTTGAATACAATGATTTCCCTAACGGGGGTCTATTTCATAGGTTCTCTGTTATCGGTCGTAGAGATTCATCTCCTACCTCCCTTTTCAGATAGACGATATACTCTCAATTTACCATTACCTCTACTAATAACTGTTTTAGTACTGGTTTTATATAAAGTTCTAAATATATGTATTGTACTTATATTTGCCTTGAGTCAGGTTCATGTATTTCCTTCAGCAGACTGTCAGTTTCATATTTGGGGAATTTAAACATTTTAAGAATTTTTTTCTTACCTGGGGTTTAGTCGTTTTTTCAATTGACTACTTCTTGCTATTGCGGGTATTAGGCCCGCGGGTGCGTCAAATGCTAAACTTTATTGCGTCATTCTTGGCACGAAAATATTTTTATGACGCAACTTCGTCATTTCTGGCGTCATACGTGACGCCGAGACCTTTCACACGGCGGCGTCATTAGTGACGCAAGTGTGTCATTTCCGGTTATTTTTTGCGCCAAAAAAGTTTACGTTACGCTGTGCGTCATACTTGGCGCCAAATTTTTTTCATTATTTCAATACCCCATTGATGTTTGCCTCTTGCTTTTCTCTATCAGAGGCCTATGCTTTTGCATTTTTTTCCATTCCTGAAACTGTCATATAAGGAAATAGATAATTTTGCTTTATATGTTGTTTTTTCTCTTACATTGAGCAAGATGTCCCAATCTGATCCTGTTTCAGAAGATTCTGCTGGAACATTGCTGCCTGACATCGGTTCTACCAAAGCTAAGTGCATTTATTGTAAAAGTGTAGAAATTATTTCACCAAATGTCATTTGTAATAGTTGTCATGATAAACTTTTACATGCAGATAGTGTTTCTATCAGTAATAGTACATTGCCAGTTGCAGTTCCTTCAACTTCTAATGTGCATGATATACCTGTAAATTTTAAAAATTTGTTTCTGATTCTATTTTGAAGGCTTTGTCTGCATTTCCACCTTCTAATAAACGTAAAAGGTCTTTTAAAACTTCACATATAGCTGATGACATTTCAAATGACCAACAACATAATAATTTATCCTCTTCTGATGAGGATCTATCTGATTCAGAAGATCCTTGATCAGACATTGACATTGACAAATCTACTTATTTATTTAAAATAGAGTATATGCGTTCTTTATTAACAGAAGTGTTAATTACTTTGGATATTGAGGTAACCAGTCCTATGGACGTTCAGTCTAATAAACGTTTAAATGCTGTTTTTAAACCTCCTGTGGTTTCCCCAGGGGTTTTTCCTATTTCTGAGGCTATTTCTGATATGATTTCTAGGGAATGGAATAAGCCAGGTACTTCTTTTATTCCTTCTTCAAGGTTTAAAAAATTGTATCCTTTACCAGCAAAATCTATAGAGTTTTGGGAAAAAATCCCCAAAGTTGATGGGGCTATTTCTACTCTTGCTAAACGTACCACTATTCCTATGGAAGATAGTACTTCCTTTAAGGATCCTTTAGATAGGAAGCTTGAATCTTATCTAAGGAAGGCCTATTTATATTCAGGTCATCTTGTCAGATCTGCTATTTCTTTGGCTGATGTTGCGGCTGCCTCAACTTTTTGGTTGGAGAATTTAGCGCAACGAGAATTGGATCCTGACATATCTAGCATTACTCGCTTACTGCAACATGCTAATCATTTTATTTGTGATGCCATTTTTGATATTATCAAAATTGATGTTAGATCCATGTCTTTAGCTGTATTAGCTAGAAGAGCTTTGTGGCTTAAATCTTGGAATGCTGATATGACATCTAAATCTAGATTACTATCTCTTTCTTTCCAAGGTAATAATTTATTTGGTTCTCAGTTGGATTCTATTATTTCAACTATCACTGGAGGAAAAGGAGTTTTTCTGCCTCAGGATAAAAAACCTAAGGGTAAATCTAAGGCTTTTAACCGTTTTCGTTCCTTTCGTCAGAATAAGGAACAAAAACTCAATCCTCCTCCCAAGGAATCTGCTTCCAATTGGAAGCCTTCCTCAAATTGGAATAAATCCAAGCCATTTAGGAAACCAAAGTCAGCCTCTAAGTCCGCATGAAGGTGCGGCCCTCATTCCAGCTCAGCTGGTAGGGGGCAGATTGAGGTTTTTCAAGGATTTTTGGATAAGATCTGTCCAAAATCATTGGATTCAGAGCATTGTCTCTCAAGGGTATCGAATAGGATTCAAAGTAAGACCTCCTGTGAGAAGATTTTTTCTCTCATGTATCCCTGTAAATCCAGTAAAAGCTCAGGCTTTTCTGAAGTGTGTTTCAGACCTGGAGTCTTCAGGGGTAATCATGCCAGTTCCTCCTCAGGAACAAGGTTTGGGGTTTTATTCAAACCTATTTATTGTACCAAAGAAAGAAAATCTATTCAGACCAGTTCTGGATCTGAAAATTTTGAATCGTTATGTAAGAGTACCAACTTTCAAGATGGTGACTATAAGGACTATTCTGCCTTTTGTTCAGCAAGGACATTATATGTCCACAATAGACTTGCAGGATGCATACCTTCATATTTCGATTCATTCAGAACACTATCAGTTTCTGAGATTCTCTTTTCTAGACAAGCATTACCAATTTGTTGCTCTTCCATTTGGCCTAGCAACAGCTCCAAGAATATTTTCAAAGGTTCTGGGTGCCCTACTCTCTGTAATCAGAGAACAGGGTATTGCAGTGTTTCCTTATTTGGACGATATCTTGGTACTAGCTCAGTCTTTACATAATGCAGAATCTCACACAAATTAACTAGTGTTGTTTCTTCGGAAACATGGTTGGAGGATAAATTTACCAAAAAGTTTCTTGATTCCTCAGACAAGGGTCACCTTTTTAGGCTTCCAGATAGATTCAGTGTCCATGACCCTGTCTCTAACAGACAAGAGACGTTTAAAATTGGTTGCAGCATGCCGGCACCTTCAGTCTCAGTCATTCCCTTCAGTGGCTATGTGCATGGAAGTTTTAGGTCTCATGACTGCAGCATCAGACGCAATCCCCTTTGCTCGTTTTCACATGAGACCTCTACAGCTTTGCATGCTTAATCAATGGTGCAGGGATTATACAAAGATATCACAATTAATATCCTTGAATCCCAATGTACAACACTCTCTGACATGGTGGATAGATCACCATCATTTGGTTCAAGGGGCTTCTTTTGTTCGGCCAACCTGGACTGTGATCTCAACAGATGCGAGTCTTTCAGGTTAGGGAGCTGTTTGGGGATCTCTGACAGCACAAGGGGTTTGGAAATCTCAAGAGGCGAGATTACCAATAAATATTTTAGAACTCCGTGCAATTTTCAGGGCTCTTCAGTTCTGGCCTCTGCTAAAGAGAGAACCGTTTGTTTTCAGACAGACAATATCACAACTGTGGCTTATGTCAATCATCAGGGTGGGACTCACAGTCCCCAAGCTATGAAAGAAGTATCTCGGATACTTGCTTGGGCGGAATCCAGCTCCTGTCTAATCTCTGCGGTGGATATCCCAGGTGTAGACAATTGGGAGGCGGATTATCTCAGCCACCAGACTTTACATCCAGGGGAGTGGTCTCTCCATCCAGATGTGTTTTCTCTGATTGTACAGATGTGGGTTCTTCCAGAGATAGATCTCATGGCTTCTCATCTAAACAAGAAACTTCCCAGATACCTGTCCAGGTCCAGGGATGTTCAGGCGGAAGCAGTGGATGCACTGACACTTCCTTGGTGTTATCATCCTGCTTACATTTTCCCGCCTCTAGTTCTCCTTCCAAGAGTGATCTCCAAAATCATCATGGAACAGTCTTTTGTGTTGCTGGTGGCTCCAGCATGGACACACAGGTTTGGTATGCGGATCTGGTTTGGATGTCCAGTTGCCTGCCTTGGCCACTTCAGTTACGGTCGGACCTACTATCTCAAGGTCTGTTTTTCCATCAGGATCTCAAATCATTAAATTTGAAGGTATGGAAATTGAACGCTTAGTTCTAAGTCATAGAGGTTTCTCTCACTCAGTGACTAATACTATGTTACAAGCTCGTAAATCCGTCTCTAGGAAGATTTATTATAGAGTTTGGAAGACTTACATTTCATGGTGTTCTTCTCATAAATTCTCCTGGCATTCTTTTAGAATTCCTAGAATTTTACAGTTCCTTCAGGATGGTTTGGATAAGGATTTGTCTGCAAGTTCCTTGAAAGGACAAATCTCCGCTCTTTCTGTTTTATTTCACAGAAAGATTGCTATACTTCCTGATATTCACTGTTTTGTACAGGCTTTAGTTCGTATTAAGCCTGTCATTAAATCAATTTCTCCTCCTTGGAGTCTTAATTTGGTTCTGAAGGCTTTACAGGCTCCTCCATTTGAGCCTATGCATTCTTTGGACATTAAACTACTTTCTTGGAAAGTGTTGTTCCTTTTGGCTATCTCTTCTGCTAGAAGAGTTTCTGAGCTATCTGCTCTTTCTTGTGAGTCTCCTTTTTTGATTTTTCATCAGGATAAGGCAGTTTTGCTGACTTCTTTTCAATTTTTACCTAAGGTTGTGAATTCTAACAACATTAGTAGAGAAATTAATCCTAAGAATTCTTTTGAGAGATCCTTACATTCTTTGGATGTGGTAAGAGCTTTGAAATATTATGTGGAAGCAACTAAAGATTTCAGGAACACTTCCAGTCTATTTGTTTTATTTTCTGGTCCTAGGAAAGGTCAGAAGGCTTCTGATATTTCCTTGGCTTCTTGGTTGAAACTTTTAAATCATCAAGCTTATTTGGAGTCGGGTCAGGCCCCGCCTCAGAGAATTACAGCTCATTCTACTAGATCAGTCTCCACTTCGTGGGCTTTTAAGAATGAAGCTTCAGTTAATTAGATTTGCAAAGCGGCGACTTGGTCCTCTTTGCATACATTTACTAAATTCTACCGTTTTGATGTATTTGCCTCTTCGGAAGCAGTTTTTGGTAGAAAAGTTATTCAGGCAGCTGTTTCAGTTTGATTCTTCTGCTTTTGATTTAATTTTTTTCTTTCAAAAATGAAAATAAACTTATTTTTTGGGTTGTGGATTGATTTTTTTCAGCGGAGTTTGGCTGTTTTTATTTTTATTCCCTCCCTCTCTAGTGACTCTTGAGTGGAAGACTCCACATCTTGGGTATTGATATCCCATATGTCACTAGCTCATGGACTCTTGCCAATTACATGAAAGAAAACATAATTTATGTAAGAACTTTGCATACGAAGAGAGAAGCGCTCTACCAGGAACGAACGACAGCTCAGTGGCTTGTTCTATGGCGATTTACCACCCGGAAGCAGCCTCTTTTAGACCAGTGTGCTTTTCACAGAAGAAAACTTTCCTGAAGTATATCAGTCTGATCCTGCCAAGTAAGGTCAGTCCAGCCCTGAAATACCAGGCAATTCTCCTCTGAACAAGGAACATGACAACCCCAGACGATCGTTTCGGCCTCCTATGGGCCTCGTCAGTGAGGTGCAGCCACATTCCTCTAAGCACACTGGGCAAGGAGTCCACGTCTGGTTTCCCCCATCACCCATAGGGAGACTTCCCCAGGGTCATAATTATTTGCATACGAAGAGAGAAGCGCTCTACCAGGAACGAACAACAGCTCAGTGGCTTGTTCTATGGCGATTTACCACCCGGAAGCAGCCTCTTTTAGACCAGTGTGCTTTTCACAGAAGAAAACTTTCCTGAAGTATATCAGTCTGATCCTGCCAAGTAAGGTCAGTCCAGCCCCGAAATACCAGGCAATTCTCCTCTGAACAAGGAACATGACAACCCCAGACGATCGTTTCGGCCTCCTATGGGCCTCGTCAGTGAGGTGCAGCCACATTCCTCTAAGCACACTGGGCAAGGAGTCCACGTCTGGTTTCCCCCATCACCCATAGGGAGACTTCCCCAGGGTCATAATAATTTGCATACGAAGAGAGAAGTGCTCTACCAGGAATGAACAACAGCTCAGTGGCTTGTTCTATGGCGATTTACCACCCGGAAGCAGCCTCTTTTAGACCAGTGTGCTTTTCACAGAAGAAAACTTTCCTGAAGTATATCAGTCTGATCCTGCCAAGTAAGGTCAGTCCAGCCCCGAAATACCAAGCAATTCTCCTCTGAACAAGGAACATGACAACCCCAGACGATCGTTTCGGCCTCCTATGGGCCTCGTCAGTGAGGTGCAGCCACATTCCTCTAAGCACACTGGGCAAGGAGTCCACGTCTGGTTTCCCCCATCACCCATAGGGAGACTTCCCCAGGGTCATAATAATTTGCATACGAAGAGAGAAGCGCTCTACCAGGAACGAACAACAGCTCAGTGGCTTGTTCTATGGCGATTTACCACCCGGAAGCAGCCTCTTTTAGACCAGTGTGCTTTTCACAGAAGAAAACTTTCCTGAAGTATATCAGTCTGATTCTGCCAAGTAAGGTCAGTCCAGCCCCGAAATACCAGGCAATACCAGGCAATGCCGAAACGATCGTCTGGGGTTGTCATGTTCCTTGTTCAGAGGAGAATTGCCTGGTATTTTGGGGCTGGACTGACCTTACTTGGCAGGATCAGACTGATATACTTCAGGAAAGTTTTCTTCTGTGAAAAGCACACTGGTCTAAAAGAGGCTGCTTCCGGGTGGTAAATCGCCATAGAACAAGCCACTGAGCTGTTGTTCGTTCCTGGTAGAGCGCTTCTCTCTTTGTATGCAAATTATGTAAGAACTTACCTGATAAATTCATTTCTTTCATATTGGCAAGAGTCCCTTTTTATGGTGGTTATGATTTTTTGTATAAAGCACAATTATTTCCAAATTTCCTTTGTTGGTGCTTTCTACTCCTTTCTTTATCACCCCACTGCTTGGCTATTCGTTAAACTGAATTGTGGGTGTGGTGGGGGTGTATTTATAGGCATTTTGAGGTTTGGGAAACTTTGCCCCTCCTGGTAGGATTGTATATCCCATATGTCACTAGCTCATGGACTCTTGCCAATATGAAAGAAATTAATTTATCAGGTAAGTTCTTATATAAATTATGTTTTTTTAATGTGGCTTCTGGTGTTCTGTTCTATATGGAGTGGAATGTTATGCCAAAAAAACGTATTATGATCTATTCATAGCGTCATTCATATTGATGTTTCCCATTGGGGAGTTCTGGGTAAGAGGGATACATTGATAAGCTGAGATTATATATTTTTATTTTTTTGCTATTTTAGAATTTAGTCGTTTTAAACTATTTCATTTGACAGTGTGTGGCTTGGAGGCACTTTTGCTTTTAAGAACACGCTGAGAACGCTGTTTTTGTTTTAGCTGAAAGTCATACGAGGTCTCTGCTTTGGAGTGATCTATTGCATAGCTCCTGCAGCCTGGCATACGGCTAACAAGTCAATAGTATTTTTTTTTTGTCCATCTTCTGGAATTCATTTATTTTGTAGAACCCGTGTTTTTTTTATATTTAATTTTGCAAGAGTAGCGTTATGCAACTATCCAAGAGAATATCAGTACACTCTGGGTGGGCACGGTTCTGTATTTTTATTAGATGTTTGTTGCCATGATATGTTTGTATCCCTGTGAAATTCAAATTTTCATAGAAAAAGGTAACCTCTCAAAATTGAACTATTGTGTCAAAATGGTGCATGTAAATGAAGTCCTTAAGGTTTTATAACTTTTGTGATCTAAAATGTTAATGCGCAATAAAACAACTTTGCAGCACACTTTTGTATTATTTAGTTTGCCCCAATTTCCTGTCATTTAAGTATGAAAACGAGGAGTTTTACCATTCTGAGGCACGGCAGTGCACATGGAGACCTCACAAGCCTAACCCTAACACACATATCTGTTTCTAATTGGCCTAAGTAGAGATGATC
The DNA here is from genome assembly GCF_027579735.1 of Bombina bombina. NCBI lineage: Eukaryota > Metazoa > Chordata > Amphibia > Anura > Bombinatoridae > Bombina > Bombina bombina. Next base: position 388,669,548 of record NC_069505.1, read on the forward strand.
AGATAAAAATTGCAAAACATCTGGAATTTTGCTTTCAAAATGAGACTGACTTAATTGGAAGGGTGTATATATATATATATATATATATATATATACACACAGTATGCATATGTGTGTGTATGTACATACTGTGTATGTGTATATATATATATATATATATACTGTATATGTGTGTGTGTATATATATATATATATACACACAGTATGCATATGTGTGTGTATGTACATACTGTGTATGTGTATATATATATATATATATATATATATACTGTATATGTGTGTGTGTATATATATATATATATATATATATAGTGTGTGTGTATATGTATATATATATATATATACTGTATGCAGTATGCATATGTGTGTATATATATATGTAGGGCTCTGTGTACGAAGCAGCGAAAGCTGCTCCGAAGCCTTTGCGGGACACGTTTGCATATGCAAGCCTGCTTCCGGCAATGTAAGAAGCATCGGTCACCCTACTCTGAGGTGAGGAATAAAAAACACAGAGACCTCGCTGTCAGTGATTGACAGCCCCTTCAGCAGCACAAATGAAGTGGCGGGCATTACACACTGTGATGAGTGTGTAATGATACACACGGCTAGCGGATCAACAGATCCACTGCCCGTGTGTAGCGAAGGGGGGCGGACAGCTTCGCGATTTGGGAAGCTGTCCGCCCGCCTGTTAGTACATGGAGCCCATAGTGTTACTTTGCATGTGCATGCATTTTGACTGAAACCATTGACCAGTTTTGCAATTTGGCACCCTTTCTGTCAGTTGTGCTCATATTTGCATTTACAGTTTGTTTCACTATCAATTAAAATGTGTGTTTATAGTATGGGTATGTTTTGTATATGTGTTATGTATTGTATATGTGTTATGTATTGTATATGTGTTATGTATTGTATATGTGTTATGTATTGTATATGTGTGTTATGTATTGTATATGTGTGTGTATATTGTATATATGTGTGTGTATTGTATATGTGTTATGTATTGTATATGTGTTATGTATTGTATATGTGTGTGTGTATATTGTATATATGTGTGTGTATTGTATATGTGTGTTATGTATTGTATATGTGTGTGTGTATATTGTATATATGTGTGTGTATTGTATATGTGTGTTATGTATTGTATATGTGTGTGTGTATATTGTATATATGTGTGTGTATTGTATATGTGTTATGTATTGTATATGTGTGTGTGTATATTGTATATATGTGTGTGTATTGTATATGTGTTATGTATTGTATATATGTGTGTGTATTGTATATGTGTTATGTATTGTATATGTGTGTTATGTATTGTATATGTGTGTGTGTATATTGTATATATGTGTGTGTATTGTATATGTGTTATGTATTGTATATGTGTGTTATGTATTGTATATGTGTGTGTGTATATTGTATATATGTGTGTGTATTGTATATGTGTTATGTATTGTATATGTGTGTGTGTATATTGTATATATGTGTGTGTATTGTATATGTGTTATGTATTGTATATGTGTGTTATGTATTGTATATGTGTTATGTATTGTATATGTGTGTTATGTATTGTATATGTGTGTGTGTATATTGTATATATGTGTGTGTATTGTATATGTGTTATGTATTGTATATGTGTGTGTGTATATTGTATATATGTGTGTGTATTGTATATGTGTTATGTATTGTATATATGTGTGTGTATTGTATATGTGTTATGTATTGTATATGTGTGTTATGTATTGTATATGTGTGTGTGTATATTGTATATATGTGTGTGTATTGTATATGTGTTATGTATTGTATATGTGTGTGTGTATATTGTATATATGTGTGTGTATTGTATATGTGTTATGTATTGTATATGTGTGTTATGTATTGTATATGTGTTATGTATTGTATATGTGTGTTATGTATTGTATATGTGTGTGTGTATATTGTATATATGTGTGTGTATTGTATATGTGTTATGTATTGTATATATGTGTGTGTATTGTATATGTGTTATGTATTGTATATGTGTGTTATGTATTGTATATGTGTGTGTGTATATTGTATATATGTGTGTGTATTGTATATGTGTTATGTATTGTATATGTGTGTATGTATATTGTATATATGTGTGTGTATTGTATATGTGTTATGTATTGTATATATGTGTGTGTATTGTATATGTGTTATGTATTGTATATGTGTTATGTATTGTATATGTGTGTGTGTATATTGTATATATGTGTGTGTATTGTATATGTGTTATGTATTGTATATGTGTTATGTATTGTATATGTGTGTGTGTATATTGTATATATGTGTGTGTATTGTATATGTGTTATGTATTGTATATATGTGTGTGTATTGTATATGTGTTATGTATTGTATATGTGTTATGTATTGTATATGTGTGTGTGTATATTGTATATATGTGTGTGTATTGTATATGTGTGTTATGTATTGTATATGTGTGTGTGTATATTGTATATATGTGTGTGTATTGTATATGTGTTATGTATTGTATATGTGTGTGTGTATATTGTATATATGTGTGTGTATTGTATATGTGTTATGTATTGTATATGTGTGTGTGTATATTGTATATATGTGTGTGTATTGTATATGTGTTATGTATTGTATATATGTGTGTGTATTGTATATGTGTTATGTATTGTATATATGTGTTATGTATTGTATATGTGTGTGTGTATATTGTATATATGTGTGTGTATTGTATATGTGTTATGTATTGTATATGTGTGTGTATATTGTATATATGTGTGTGTATTGTATATGTGTTATGTATTGTATATGTGTGTGTATATTGTATATATGTGTGTGTATTGTATATGTGTGTTATGTATTGTATATGTGTGTGTGTATATTGTATATATGTGTGTGTATTGTATATGTGTTATGTATTGTATATGTGTGTTATGTATTGTATATGTGTTATGTATTGTATATGTGTGTTATGTATTGTATATGTGTGTGTGTATATTGTATATATGTGTGTGTATTGTATATGTGTTATGTATTGTATATGTGTGTATGTATATTGTATATATGTGTGTGTATTGTATATGTGTTATGTATTGTATATATGTGTGTGTATTGTATATGTGTTATGTATTGTATATGTGTTATGTATTGTATATGTGTGTGTGTATATTGTATATATGTGTGTGTATTGTATATGTGTTATGTATTGTATATGTGTTATGTATTGTATATGTGTGTGTGTATATTGTATATATGTGTGTGTATTGTATATGTGTTATGTATTGTATATATGTGTGTGTATTGTATATGTGTTATGTATTGTATATGTGTTATGTATTGTATATGTGTGTGTGTATATTGTATATATGTGTGTGTATTGTATATGTGTGTTATGTATTGTATATGTGTGTGTGTATATTGTATATATGTGTGTGTATTGTATATGTGTTATGTATTGTATATGTGTGTGTGTATATTGTATATATGTGTGTGTATTGTATATGTGTTATGTATTGTATATGTGTGTGTGTATATTGTATATATGTGTGTGTATTGTATATGTGTTATGTATTGTATATATGTGTGTGTATTGTATATGTGTTATGTATTGTATATATGTGTTATGTATTGTATATGTGTGTGTGTATATTGTATATATGTGTGTGTATTGTATATGTGTTATGTATTGTATATGTGTGTGTATATTGTATATATGTGTGTGTATTGTATATGTGTTATGTATTGTATATGTGTGTGTATATTGTATATATGTGTGTGTATTGTATATGTGTGTTATGTATTGTATATGTGTGTGTGTATATTGTATATATGTGTGTGTATTGTATATGTGTTATGTATTGTATATGTGTGTTATGTATTGTATATGTGTTATGTATTGTATATGTGTGTTATGTATTGTATATGTGTGTGTGTATATTGTATATATGTGTGTGTATTGTATATGTGTTATGTATTGTATATGTGTGTGTGTATATTGTATATATGTGTGTGTATTGTATATGTGTTATGTATTGTATATGTGTGTGTGTGTGTGTGTGTGTATCAAATGTAGGATTAGCATTTAAGTCTCTATGTTCAGTGTCTTGTTACATGATATGATGCATTGTCTTTCTCTCTTACTAACGCAGAACTGGACCCCTTGACCCTGGAAGGTACGCTAAGCCTAGAACTGGTGTCTGAGAGCCGAGAAGAGGTAGAGAGTGGAGATCCTCAACCCAAGGAACAAACAGACAGTGAAAAGAGCCCTAGTGAATCAGGGGCCAGTTGTTCTTCCTTTGAAGAGCTGGACTTGGATATCAGTGGGTCAGGAGCAAAGCGTCAAATGGACACAAAGAATAAGTAAAGCAAGAACCAAACCTTGAAAACTGGAGTGTGTCCCCTTTGGTGGCAGCTGCCATCTTTGCTCTCCAATGCAGGGACCCATCCTGAGCAGTAGCATAAATACAGCTGTAAGATCCATCTATTCATTTCACATCTTTTTTTATTGTTATAGCACTGCAGTCATTTTCCCTGTAGATGACTTATTTTTTATATTCTTGTTTTGTTTTTGTTTTTTCTTCTACTGGGGTGTTTTTTTGTGGTACGATTGCTGCCAGTGAAGTGGAGAAGAATCTATTTATGCAGGTCTAAAACTCTAAGGATGCATAGACTTTATAAGTAAATCTCAGGATTAAATCACCTTTATGTCCTCATATAAAATATATCTCATTTTTTTTTATCAAAATACTTTCAATATACAGCAAGGAGGATATCATCTCAGCCTAAACACTTGGATTAATAATAAATATAAATCTGTATACTCTTTTATTTAGTTTAAACAAAATCTTGGGTTTATTTTGTAAATATGCAAACAGGATGGTGCGTCATAAGTGCAATGGTTATATCTGTACACACTGAGCAGAAATAGGTTTACTTTGTTATACTAAATATCTTCTGCCTTCAATAAATTATTGTAAAACTGGACTGCAGTAAAGATTTTTTATTAAATAGATATTCAACTAAAATGTTCAAGAGATATTTGTTCTATTTGAAAGATAATATTTCAATACCATTTTTAAATGTTTCTACACGGAATAACCACCTTTTCTTGGCGAGCTTGTCCCTATAAGCCAGCAAACCATAAATATCTTCCTAATGTGAAAAATACTTTGAACATGTTTTCTTTCCAATGGCATGGAGAGTCCACAAATGCATTAATTACTGTTGGGAATTCAGCACCAGGAGGAGGCAAAGTCACCACAGCCAAAGCTATAAGTATCCCCACTTCCCCATCTCCCCCAGTCATACTTTGCCTCTGTCACTAAAGGAGGTTGGTGAAGAATATGCTCTGCTGTTTCCTATGTGTGAAAGACCCCCCTGTGCGGAGAATTGAGACCCGTGAATAATGCTATGAAGATGGTTTTTTTGCCCAGAGAAAGCAGAGCACTCCAATTGGTGTGTTGGGAATTAATATTTGCTTTGTGATTGGTTTCAGGGTTGATCCCTTTGGACAGACATTTAGCTTGAGGATAATGCCCTGATAATAACAAGGCTAAAGATATTCCAAGTGTTTACATAAATACTCACCAGAAGGTGGATACGAGTTTGGGTCATTGATCAGACACCATCTCTTTAGGAAGTCATTGTAGAAGTAGGATTTTCTGAATGAATATTGATACTCATTCTTGAGTTGTAAGGAGAGAAAATCTTACAAAGTAAGAAAGTTTGGATAAGTCGTCTGCGATAACCCAAACTACTATGGGCTAGATTATGAGTGAAGCATTCGTTTGCGCTCCTACTCGCACATTAACTATGCTAGAGTTGCAGAATCTGTTGGCACTCTACAAATAACCGATAATAATTATAATAATAGAGTTCGGCTTTTTGCTAGTGTCAGGTAGTGCACGTATAACAAGTTGAAAGTAAAAGGTTTTTGCTTGCGCACTATCCTGATTCCCGTAGAAAGCAGAGCTTCGTATGTCGCAACCATGTTAACGTATTCCCCTGTAGACTGCAATGGAGCATGAAAAGTGGGAAAAAAAACTAAAACACTCACATGTAAACTCAATCGCATTTAACCAAGTGCGCTAACTCGACATGAAATCTGAATATTTCACATTCCAATGTTCTTCACATAGCAGAACATGTTCTATTTATTCTTAAAAACATATATTTCTAAATATATCTTATGTTTGTTTGGTAATATATATATATAATATAATATACTATATATATATATATAAAAGATATATATATAGTAATATAATAGGTGTGATAGCGTTTTTGTGTCTATGTAAACACAATATATGTACAAAAATTTCTCAAACAATAAAATCAATACATAATATATACAAAATTACATAGGAGGCGGGGCATAACCGTGCAGGCACATGGTTGCACAGTGAAAAAGCTCCGTGGCCATTCCCTACCTAATGGTATAATAAATGCCCTATTTTGACTTTAAAAAGTTATAGGCACCTTTATTAACGACTCCGCATCTGCCGCATGTAAGTTAGAAACTATTTTGGTTAAATTTGGGACACTAATTGCCGCTTATGTGAAGCGCTCCTAAAGAAAATAACGGGCGCCATCTTGTCTGCCTACCAGAGACATCGAAACCGCAGCTATATGAAGATCTGCACTTAGAATATATATACCAACCGGACAGTGAGGGGAAAAACAAAAGAAAAGAAAAATTGCAGTACTCGGTGAGAGCGGTAAGGTTAAATCAACTACTGACTGCTCACTCCAGACATAACCCAGGCATACTTGACAGAGAATACGCATTCTGCATTCCTCTGTTGTGGCGCAGCAATGAAAACAGAAGGTAAATCATAATATACAAAATTACATAAGAACTATAAGAGTTAATATTACAAAAATTAATTAATACAAAAATGAATAAATATGCATAGAAACTATACAGCTGCTACCTTTAATTAATGTACAGAAGGAAAAACTGTATTAGTTCATTGTATTACAGACTAATATTAAATAGATATTATTTCTAAATATATCAACCTTCAGTTGATATTACATCTATACTTGTTACAAAGTACAACATATCTATAGGAAGACAGATAGGTCCAACTCTCTATCACTGAAAAGAACACAGGGTGTTTCCCATGTCTGAATTGTGCCAGTTGCCATTCAATAATTAAAGTAGTGAGGTATGCATGATTAAGGGATAACGTTCCCGAAACGTTGCATGTTATGCTGTCCAAGATTGTTGAATAAAGGACATTTTATTTAAGGTGCTGTGGAACTGCCTCTTTGTACTACATATATCGAGCTAGTGGTCGCTAGCTAATCCTACGTGCACCTGGCCAACTGGCCGCATCCCTGTTTGCTGGGTCTATCTACTTTTGTTTATTAAAAATACTAACATATTCCCCTATATGAAGAACATTGGAATGTGAAATATTTACACTAAATACATAGTTACACACGTTATTAAAGGGACAGTCAACACCAGAATTTGTGTTGTTTAAAAAGATAGATAATCCCTTTATTACCCATTCCCCAGTTTTGCATAACCAACACAGTTATAATAATACACATTTTACTTCTGTGATTACCCTGTATCTAAGCCTCTGCAAACTGGCCCCTTATTTCAATTCTTTTTACAGACTTGCATTTCAGCCAATCAGTGTCAAAATACATTCAGATAAAAGGCGGCCTTAATGGTCTAAGAAATTAGTATATGAGTCTTCCTAGGTTTAGCTTTCAACTAAGAATATTGAGAGAAACAAAGCAAAATTGGTGATAAAAGTAATTTGGATAGTTGTTTAAAATTACATGGTCTATCTGAATCATGAAAGTTTATTTTGGACTTGACTGTCCCTTTAAATATGAATATTGCATACATTTTTCTTTTCTAAAATGATGATGTTTCATAGGGCTCCATAACATATGGGATATATTTCCCTCCACTATTAGGAGGTGAAGAACCCATGCAAGAGCTTAAAATTCTTCCCACCACCACTCTCTATTCAGTTCTGTTTTGGCTTAATAGGAGATGGTTGAGAATAGAGGTGTTAAAGTTACTTGCCTATGGATTTATATTTGGGAGCTCAGACCAATGTAAGACCCTTTATTCCTAGAATTTATTATTCACAAAGAAGATAGAAGAAATAATTCACAGCAGCTGAATTGTACAGGGACATAGGAATACCCTGTTATGTGCACAGTATTCCCCTATGGGATGTCAGCCATAACTTCCCTCTGGCATCGCAGGGACTTGTCCTTAGCCTCCCCCTGGGGGACAACAGTATTTCCTCAGATATCCTTTGCAGTACACGTACCGGCACTGAATGGGCTCTCAACTGGGTACTGCTACAGCTTGGTGCCTAGTAAGCCGGTGGAGGGGAGACTTTCCCTACTCAACTACACATATGATTGTGTGATTCCCACAAGGGGAGCGGTCAGTTGGGGTTACAACTATGAATGCTGTCACAGTAAGTGGATAATACTATATCATAATCAAGCAAAACACGTGCCAGAGGACTCCAAACGTGGACTATGTGAAGGGAAGGTATGGAGTCCTAAGACAGTCCTACAAATATTCTTGCTTTTCTTTCCTTTTTCTTTAAGTGGCTAAAAATGTTCTTAAAATATTTAATTAAGGATTCCATCACAGTATACTTGAAGATATTTATAATTTGATTATAAATTAAAGTGGGTTAATAAGTGTTTACATATATGGAAGTATTGACTACTTGATTTTCTCTGGTAGGTAATCTATTTAAAATAAAGGTACAGCATAGCCAGGGGACTTAGCCTGTCTTCCTACTGACACATTGTTTTTTTTTAAAAAATTCTAGGTATCTAGATGGCCTATCCTTATGAGGGACACATACAGATAAGACTGGTGTAGTTTACGGCCATCTGGCAGCTCTGGGGACCCATTTTTAACACCTTAGTAAAATTAGGTGTATGGCCCTTTATGAAAACCGCTAACTGCTCTGTACAGTTAGCAGTTCATTAGGGCACCATCCGGTTTGGCAGGGTAGCACTTTATTTGAAGTTTAGGGGTACATTTGGTGTGGGTGCAAATCTTATGTTTTTGTTCACTTTAAGCCTCTCTGAGGCACTGGTATCACAACTGGCAGTAGCCCTGCCCCCTTAGCTTTGTGCTCCTTCCTCTTCACTCCAGATCTACTGCAGAGCAGGAAAGTAGCTCAGGAGCCCTTGGCCTGCAGTTTTTCAGCTTTTGTCAGCAAATCATTGGTCCTGTCACTAGAAGGGGGTGAGTACCCATGCAAGAGCTGCCAGGGAGTAACCAGGGCTACAGTCTGGAGCTTGGGGCTTTAGTGTGCACTCACTAACATTATAGTAAAGGTGTCAGAGGGGTTAGTGGTCTCAGTGTAGAGGGCTCTCTACTTTTTTTTATTTTGTATCTGTGTATGTCTGGTCTCATTTTATACTCTGCCATTACACACTATGGGGCCGATTTATCAAGGGCCGAATGGCCCCTGATGCCCCTGTTTCCAGCAGTTATGAAGCAGATGTCTTAAGACCGCAGCTCCTTAACTGGTTCGCCTGCTCTGAGGCGGCGGACATCAATCCGCCTGATCTCATACGATCGGGCTGATTGACACCCCCAATGATAAATACCGACATCGTATGCTGTCGGCATTCATCAATGTCTGTCGGACATGATCCGCTGAGCGGATCATGTCGGACAGACCGATAATAAATCGGCCCCTATGGATCAAACTCAATCATTTAGTGATAAAATGGGGTTTATAAGACATAGATCTGATGGCCTCTCACTTAAGGTATTGTGCAAGATCAAGAGATCCAAAGGCTCACATGATAGATGCCTTGTTATGTCCATGAGAATTTAATCTAGCATACCTGTTTCTTCTGTTTGTTCTTCTTTCAAGAGTCATTGCTCTGATCAAACAGGAATCTGCTTCAGTAATATCGATTGCTCTAGCTTAGCCCTGCAGAACATGATTTGCTGATCTAGTGCAGGTGTCCTCATCACTTCCATGGCTTCTTGCTCTGAGACAAGACATGTTATCTCAAGGGCCTCTTTTCTTCTTAAATGGAAAGAGTCCACAGCTGCATTCATTACTTATGGGTATTAAGAACCTGGCCACCAGGAGGAGGCAAAGACACCACAGCCAAAGGCTTAAATACTCCTCCCACTCCCCTCACCCCCCAGACATTCTTTGACTTTCGACCCAGGAGGTTGGCAGAGAAGTGTCAGAATTTTTAATTTTTGTTTTTTGTCTTTTATGGAGAGTAGTACTCTTCGGCATGGGACAGGAGTTTTAAGTAGTCCTGTCAGTCTCTCCGTAAGGGCTTGGATGAAAGTTATAGAGTCCGGAGATGCAGGGAGAGTCTCTCTGCGAAACCATCCCGACTCATATTAACAGCTCCACAAGCGATCGGCGTTGTCGAACTTCACTCCCCTGCCTGCTTCCTTCTCTCAAGTCCATGGCGGAGGAGATGCTACTATTCATCACACTTGAAAGGTTGTGTTCCTGTTCCACAGCGTAGATTCCGGTAAGATCATTTCATTTTACTTTATCATCAATGTATTGTAAAGTAAATGTTTTCCCGAGAGGCTACAACACCTTGCGAGTCTAACTATATGACATATGGGTCTCAGTGAGTCTCCGTTAGTATCTTGGAATCGAGGGTTAATATCTGCTGAGGGGGGTTATTGAACAGGGGTTTTTATAATGATGTTTCTTATGTGATTCAACCTGCTTATGTGTGATGTTTATGGGCTTGTGGTTGGAACTTTGAGGCCATCAGAAGTGAGACAGCCTTTCGGGTTGGGCGCGCTTTTTTGGACTGTACGGTTCACCTTGTGTTTGGGCGTGGTTCCATTCCGTTCCCCATTTTTGCATTCCTGACCATGTGACGAAGAATATTCTAGTCCGCAGGGGTCTGATCATAAGAGGTGGTGAGTGCCCCAGCCATTGTGGGTGTCAGGTACCGTTTTTGTTTTAATACTTTAGTCCATATTGATATTTCCTCTATCCAGCTATGGAGGATTCTGATGCTGAGACTGTGCTCATTTCAGATTCAGTTACTGAGGATTCTGATACCGAGACTATTTTGATTTCAGATTCTGTGTCTAGTGATGACTCCGGATTGGCCTCGTTGACACGTCGACCAGTTCTTTTTCCGTATGCCATATTAGAGCACCTGGTTCCTTGGGCTCGGGAATCGGGGGCCTGCTGAGCCATCCGCCTCTGGGGGCCCTGCCTTCCGGGACGTGAGTTCCCTACCTATTCATACTTCTACACATGCGGTTAACCCAGTTTATGGTTCTTCCATGCGGGGTGGTGTGTTCCCCCGGAGGTTGCAGCACGTTTTAGCTTCCAGATAATGTTAGCGATGGTCTGTCTGCAGAGTCCAGGCGTTTATTTGAGATTGTGCTCATGCCCTATTGTCCTGGGTCTTCAGCCTTGGGGTGGGCCTCTACAGTTCCCCGTGAGTGTAACTGTTCCGGAGTGTTGTGACTTTCGTTACAGGATTGCGAGCCTTAGCGTGTTGCTTCAACATATTTTTCAGTTATTGAATGATCCTATCGTTAACAGATATGGAAACTTTCAGTCTAATAATTCGAATGGTGCACCTCATTAGACATGTGGGGTTATCTCCTGTTTGTCTTTTATTTGAGATCTTTCCCAGTTTTTTTTAAAGATAGGGCTCCGTTTGGCTGGTTCTGCGGGTAGACCTGTGTCTTTTGGGCGTTAACCTTCGGGTTGCCTTACATTTTATGTTGTATCCGATGGGATGTCTTTTATTTGTGTTTTCCTTCGGGAACTATCTGGGATCGATACTCTTTGTTACTTCTCCGGAAGTTGTTTGGACATGTTAGTCCTATGTTTAATAATGTCTGTTTTTTTATTTTCCCCTATGTGGGAGAATTTATACAGCTTGCCGGTTAGGACCCTGAGTACAGGCTGGTCCTGTCGGGTTCATTTAGTTTTGTGGCTGTTCACACACGTGGCGCTGTTCTGCCGGACCGGTTCGGTAGTAGCGCTGAGTGCTCAAGTTATCCTTGTTTTTATGTTTAACTAAGCACTTCTAGAGGACCTGTGGGTTGCGTGGCTGGAAAGGATTGTTTCAGTCCTTATAGCCTTCAGTTATAGATGACCGGGGAGGGGTGGTTCCGCTGCGTAATTTTATTTGACATCTGATTTCATCTGAACCTAGCGTTTCCTCCTCTATAGGGGGAGGGCTGGCGGCGTTACGTCCCGTTGCCACTGAGGAGTGGTATGGCCTTCAGTTTAGGCTTCTGGATGGCCCTATTGGGGCTTTATCCAACAGTTTGTATGGATAGCTGTACAGCTTGTGGAAGGTTTTCTATTTTAAAACCTGTTGCAAATTTTGGCACCTTAAGTGGGTGCATATATGCTGTTTCTAGTGTTTACTCTGGGCCGTGTAGGGTCTGTCTGAGTTATGAGACCTTTTGGTCTTCATCCATTGTCTCAGGGTGGTTAGATCTCCTTTTGGGGGATCTGTGTTCCGGACGTTGGTTGATCCCTGTAGGGACTTGCTTAGCTCAGGGTTTCCCGGAGCTGGGAAGGTTTGGCACTTTTCTCTCCCCTGTGTCTCTGTCTGTGTGGAGGTGATGGGGAGATTAGCCCTGCTAGTAGGGTTTGGGGATCTTGAGGTATCCCTTCTGTTGTCCTGAGGCCTTGCGAAGTCCCTTCATTTGACTTCTAGCCTTGCTCCTTGGAGAGTTGGACTTTATCTAGGGGTAGTTCCTTCCTTTGGTCGAGGCTTTCGAGTTCTCTTTGCTGTCCGGATTCTCTGGATATGCTCCAGTCCCTTTCTCTGTTTTTTTGGTCAGTCAGGGTGTTTAGTTCCAGGGTATAGTTGCCTGAACTGTTAGGTACCCAGACCTGTGTTTCTCCTGAGTCTTCCTCTTCTGGGGCTTCGCTCCAGTCCCAGTTTTGGGTTGTTTTGGATCTCAGGGCTGGTCAGGATGTTCCACGATGGTGGGAACTGGAGTTATGTCCTTGCTCCATCTAACAGACCAGGTCAGGATTGGCCCGGTTTATCTGAGTATTTATTACTCCTTGCCACAGAGTAACCCATGTCATCTGTGGTTAGCTGGGTGGTTTGCGCCTCAAGAATGTCAGTTTCTACTCAGCTGCTGGCGCTGGATTCCAGTTTCTGGTGCGCCTTCAGGTTGCATCCCCCTGTTAGTTTGCCAGTGTACCCTTGGATTCTCTGCTCTGCAGGCAAATGGGTTGGCTGTGCATCTATTGGGCGAGCTACTTGTGAGGGGGTCCTCGCTAGGACATTTGCGGGGAATTTTCTCTTTCCGTTTAGCCGGTGGCTTAGGGCCTTGAAGACAGTTATTGCCTTTCCGGCCTCTTCCCTTTTTCTTTAGGTGGATATTCTCTTCTTAGGGAGACGGAGTCCTTACTTGGGGTTTCTCCTGGTCTGGAAGTGGAAGGTGGACTTGGTTTCACCTGGAACCCTGCTGGTACCATGTCAGACTGTGGGGTCTGTTTGATAGATCCTTAGGTCTATGGCCTTGTCTGGTTTCAGAGTAGGGTTATACTTGGAGCCATCCTGTACTCTGGAGGGAATGGCTCTGCCATCTTTACGCTCGTTCCTGTACCAGTTTCTGGATTTTTGTTCCCTTATATTGGTGGCCCTGCTGGGTCTGCAGGTCAGGATGCCTGAGCGGTTTATGGGTCACAGTATCCTTTGGGATGTGTGAGCTTGCTGAGTCTATTTTGATCCTTATGACAGGAGACGGTTTTCTATTCCTTTGGGTTCTGAGGGTATCCTCTCCTTCTCGGGGGGCCTCGATGAAGGCTTTGTGTTCCCCTTTTTTAGGGACCTATGAGTAGGTCCGGCGGCTTAGGTTGCCTGGAGCGTGCCCTCTGTCGGGGCTATTTGTACGGTCTGTTTTTTGAAAGCCGGACAGATAGCTCAGCATGCTAAGGCACTGTGGCAGAGCTCAGTAGCAACCCAAGGGTTGCAGGTTCAACCCCGGTGAGGTTTTCAGCCTTTCATCCTTCCAAGGTCTATAAAATGAGCAGCGCCTTGAGACCCTGGCCTCTAGTTATCAAGCTGTCAACCTCAAATATGCTGGAATTCCGCAGCATATTTGTGGCGAGGCTGATTCGCCTAAGTTATCAAGCCCTACACACTGGCAAAAGTAGAATTTTGTGACGTAAGCTACGATCCGCCGGATTCAGTCCGACACAGATCGATTCTTACGTCACTCCAGATGTTCCGAACGCAAGTTCGGCACAATCTGACTAGTTTTGCTAGTTATCAAATGACTAGCAGGTACGCTCTGCACTTTTCCGGCCCAGCGTACCTGGTTTTCAATCCGCCGCCCTGGAGGTGGAGGATCCCATAGGAATCAATGGGAGTCTGACCATAGCAAAAGTTCATGTTCGCTGCTGCCCGATATCCCATTGATTCCTATGGAGATGTCTGCACCTAACACCCTAACATGTACCCTGAGTCTAAACACCCCTATTCTGCCCCCCCTACACCGCCGCCACCTATATTAAACATGTTAACCCCTAAACCGCCGCTCCTGGAGCCCACCGCCACTCTAATAAACTTATTAACCCCTAAACCGCCACTCCCGGACCCCGCCGCAACTATAATAAATATGTTAACCCCTAAACTGCCACTGCCGGACCCCGCCGCCACCTACATAATACCTATTAACCCCTATCCTGCCCCCCTATACCGCCGCCACCTATAATATATTTATTAACCCCTATCCTGCAGATCCCGTACCCCGCCGCAACTAAATAAATTGTTTAACCCCTAAACCGCCGCTCCCAGACCTCGCCGCCACCTATATTAAACTTATTAACCCCTAATCTGCCCCCCTACACCGTTGCCACCTATAATAAATTTATTAACCCCTATCCTGCCCTCCCTATACCGTCGCCATCTATATTAAACTAATTAACCCCTATCCTGCCCCCCATACCGCCGCAACCTATAATCAAATTATTAACCCCTAAACCTAAGTCTAACACTAACCCTAACACCCCCTAACTTAAATATGAACTAAATAAATATTATTCTTATTAACTAAATTATTTAAAACTAAATACCTATAATATTATATAATAATATTAATAATTACATTGTAGCTATTTTAGGATTTATATTTATTTTACAGGTAACTTTGTATTTATTTTAACTAGGTACAATAGCTATTAAATAGTTATTAACTATTTAATAACTACCTAGCTAAAATAAATACAAAATTACCTGTAAAATAAATCCTAACCTAAGTTACTATTAATCCTAACGCTACACTATCATTAAATTAATTAAATAAATTACCTACAATTAAATACAATTAAATAAACTAAACTAAATTACAAAAAAAACAAACACTAAATTAAAGAAAATAAAAAAATATTACAAGAATTTTAAATTAATTACACCTAATCTAAGCCCCCTAATAAAAAAAAAAAATAATAAAAGTCCCTACCCTATTCTACATTACAAAGTAATCAGCTCTGTTACCAGCCCTTAAAAGGGCTTTTTGCGGGGCATGCCCCAAAGTAATCAGCTCTTTTGCCTGTAAAAAAAAATACAACCCCCCCCAACATTAAAACCCACCACCCACATACCCCTACTCTAACCCACCCAAACCTCCCTTAAATAAACCTAACACTACCCCCCTGAAGATCTCCCTACCTTGAGTCGTGTTCACCCAGCCGGGCCGAAGTCATCATCCAAGGGGCGCTGAAGAGGTCTTCCATCCGATAGAAGTCATCATCCAAGGGGCGCTGAAGAGGTCTTCCATCTGATAGAAGTCTTCATCCAGGTGGTGTCTTCAATCTTCATCCATCCGGAGCGGAGCCATCTTCAAACGAGCCGACTACCCGACTAATGAATATTCCTTTAAGTGACGTCATCCAAGATGGCGTCCCTCGAATTCCGATTGGCTGATAGGATTCTATCAGCCAATCGGAATTAAGGTAGGACAAATCTGATTGCGAGCTCAATCTGATTGAATCAGCTTCATAACTAGAGGCCCCTCTGTGTTTTCAATCTTGGGGTTTCGCCTGGGTCTGTTACACGCTCTTTCACGGTCAAATACTTAGGTATTCTAGGCAGGCGCTGGGAGGATTTTGCCTCTTTAGTTGCGTTCCTTGCTTGTAGGATGTTGGGGAGACATCTTTTGGTCTCTGTGCCCGGTTTTATCCCGGGTTTCGCCTGGTATAGGCGTGGCCTTCTTCCCTGTTTGGGTTCATTTTGGTCTCTTTGTGCTAGGCCCACTCTTGGAGGTGCTCAAGATTGTTTTTAAATAGAGAAAGGTTGAAATAGACCTTCACAAGAAGAAGGTGCCTTTTTTTCAGCACAGGAAGCACAGGCTTTCATGTAACCATCAATATCTCTAGCCATAGTCTGACACCACACATGAGATTCGTGGAGTTGAAGGGTCCAAGTTGAGCGAGGATGTCCAGATAGTTTGTTGCTAAGTGCCTAAGGTAACAGTGCATTGTAGACTGAAGTTTATTACTTGGATAATGCAGGTTTTTTAAAACGACTGATCTAAGCTTTCTAAACTCTTGAATTCTACTAGAAAGTTGCGTAATGATCTTCTCTGGATATATTAAATGATTATTAGACTCTATTTTCTTTGAATTGTCTGGGGTGAAGGTGTCAGATATCCATTTTTTGGAGCCAGTTGTATTTTAATACGAATTTAAAGCACCTAAATAATAATGTCAAGTGTGTGTGTGGCTGACATTTAATGATTGGTTTTTAGATAAAGTCAATGTTTATGACTAGTGTAGATCAGTATGGGAACTGGCATCCCTTCCAACAGATGCCTCCATTATGTTAAGGCCAACCGTTACCTACGTCATATAATGGAGAATAAGCAACAGCTGACTAATAGCAGGAACATGCTGAAACAGTACAGCTGCAAACACAACTGGTAGAGGTAGAGCTCAACTTTTCTAATACAAGTTCCCCTGTAGGCATAAATTTATTTCCTATGTACCCTGTCACGGATGCCGGGCTGCAAGGGCAGTAATCTTCCTGGTTGGAGATATTACTGTGCTCTCTATTTGGATTGTTGTTGTTACAGTTGCTTGACAGTTTCCTGGAAGAGCATTATCACCACCCTTTTGTGTCTTCCGGACTGTTTCACCCCACTTCACCCTGCTGCACTTGACCGGGTCCCAGCTGGAATCTCATGGAACTGTGCGCCGGCTGGGATCAGCAGGGATAGCCGCTGAACTTTAACCAAAGTCACTTCAGAAGCCCATTGCTCCAGCATGCCGCTCTTTTGGGGAATTATTGTACTCTTGATGGGGCATGGACTGGGGTGATTACTTAGAAGGAGCTCACTGGTCCCGGGTACATTTACCACGCTGTTGCTCCGGTCCCCAGCCACAGATCGTGTCGCTTTTTGGACTATAACATCTGAGGTTCCTCGGCTATCAAATAGTACCCTGGAATTGCTGCTGCTCCCTCTGGATCACCCCAAAACCAAGAACCATATGATGTGGATATCTCTGTTCCTAGTGCTTCTATGGAGGCTCCAGGTTGTCTGGGATGGGCATTGTTCTCCTTGATGGGATTAGGCTTTTGTGTATAAATACTGTGCAGTTGCTTTAATAAATCAGTTCTTGTTTTTACCTTAATATTTGTCCTGTCTGGTCATTAGCATTAGATACTGCTATAATCACTTGCTAGTTCCACTAATACATGTTCCATCGCTGAGGAAGTTCTCTCTGGCGGAGATACCCAGTCGGGTTATCAGGGAGTCCGTCACATACCCCAACTACAACACAAGTATTAATTATCTCAAACTCTTACATCAACAAACATATAAATAATGTGTATCACATGATATCATAAATTTGTATCAGATCTGTTAACCAGTAAACTACACCTTGATCAGATCTTTATTTTAACATTCAATTTTACTATTGTCTAGGTAAACAATGACAAATCAATTTAATAGATATCTGAAGACATTGTTGACCAATAAATGCAATGTGGGGTACTGAGGAATATCATTTAAGATTTATATTGCTAAATAACGCTGAAAGCACTTTTCCATTTGTTTCTGTCTCTTATTTGATGCGGTTATAGTCAATCTTCAAGTTAAAAAAGCAAAAAACAAAACAGATTTATTTAGTTAGTCAAAAAGTTACGGAATCAATAGAAATGGTTCTTTATTGTGATCATATTAAAAGTGCATTCATCTAAACAGGGATGGCTGAATTTAGGATAAATGGCTTTTGTTTTGGGAGGGATAAAGAGCAAGTCTGCCCTAAGGAATTATGACTGCTGGGAGAAAGTTGATTGCACAGCTGTGGAAGCGACACAGTGTTAACATTTAGGATTCCTTCTTTGAAAATATGTCTGCAAAATAATCATATGTGTTTATGAATTCTCACCCACAGGCACTGCTACGGCAAATGGAACAGGAGGCTTTAAGATAGGCCTTCCCTGACACTTCTTGAAGCATCTAGAACCTAAGAGAAAGAGTTGTCTTGTAGACCAGATGAAAGATTGGAAGGTAATCATAGCCAAGGCAAAAACAATTTAATTGAGTCATCTGGATATTCAGTTAGGTTAAATGATATGTATTCATTATGAGGTACTGTAATAGTAAATATATTTGAGGTAAAATTATCCAGAAAAACTCCTGCAGCTCCAGAATAAAAACAAAAGAGAAAAAAATGATGTACCAAGAATGGTTGATTAGCAGGAGATTCAGACTTAGAAAGATTTAACAAGACTAATCTTTTGCCTGTTAAAGGGACAGTCTAGTCAAAAATAAACTTTCTTGGCATGTGATTTTAAACAACTTTCCAATTTACTTCTATGATCAATTTTGCTTTGTTCTCTTGGTATTCTTAGTTGAAAGCTAAACCTAGGTAAGCTTATATGCAAATGTATTAGCCCTTGAAGGCCATCTCTTATCTGAATGCATTTTTACATTTTTTCACAACTAGAGGGTGTTAGTTCATGTGTGCCATATATATAACATTGTGCTTACACCAGTGGAGTTACCTAGGAGTCAGCACTGATTTGCTAAAATTCAAGTCTGTCAAAAGAACTGAGATACGGGGTAGTCTGCAGAGGCTTATATACAAGGTAATCACAGAGGTAAAGAGGTGTATTAATATAACCGTGTTGGTTATGCAAAACTGGGGAATGCGTAATAAAGGGATTATCTATCTTTCAGCTAGATTACAAGTCTGTGCGTTCGTCTCTTAACGCTAAAAATATGGTATTTGTCAGTATAGGTGTACCGCAAGCCTTTTAGCCTGTAACGCAACGTCAGTACTGCACTCTTAAAAATGAAGGTTTTTTATTTGGATTCCCATAGCGCTGCCATTACGAGTTTTGCGTTCTGGCTAAAAAAATTGGCGTTACAGCCTAAAACAACACGATCCGTACCGCCATCTAAAAGTAGTAGTTATGAGTTTTACACCACAAAACTGTTACATAAAACTCATAACTAAACTGCTACAAAGTACACTAAACACCCATAAACTACCTATTAACCCCTAAACCGAGGCCCTCTCGCATCGCAAATACTATATTAAAGTTATCAACCCCTAATCTGCCGCTCCCAACATTGCCGCCACTAAAGATAATTATTAACCCCTATTCCACCGCTTCCCGTCATCGGCACCACTATCATGAAGTTATTAACCCCAAAAACCACCGCCCTCCCGCATTGCAAACACTATTTAAATATTATTAACCCCTAATCTGCCATCCGCCCCTACTATACTTAAAGTGAATGTAAAGTTTGAGGAATGAGTGCCCGGTTTTTAATAATCCTATTAAAAATAGGGGCACTTTCATTCATCAAACTTTAAATTACACTGTTTTTGTTAAAATACTTACCTTTTCTTTCTGCAAGCCACTCCAGCGCCTCGCCAGCCCGTCGCAAGCCTCTTCTTACGTCAGGAATGACGATTCCGGCATCCTCCAATGACTGCTTCCCCCCCCCCCGGGGGAATAATTGCCTAAAGCAACGCCGTGATTGGTGATTTCTGACGTCGGCAGAGGCTTGCGTTCGTTAATTTCCCTATAGCGCGCATAACTCGTAATCTACCCACAAGTTAACAATTAAAATTCTGGTGTTGCCTGTCCCTTTAATCAGAAGCTTTTCACAGACACACAAGGCAATTTCAACAAACCACACTATAAACAAAAACCTAGATGTCGTCATTGTTGACATTTAGTGTCTGATAATTTTACGATCTTTACACCCATATGCTCGTCTTCAGTCAGAGGAGTCTCAAGAGGGCTATTAATTCATGGAGTCAATTGAACTGTGAGCTTGTAAGTAAAAATCATGCTTTCCTCCTCATATTGTTTCTCAGAATATCTAGCTCCCATACAGGTGCAAATGTCAGGGTGTCTTAAATATCCCTGTAAATTCATTTTTAATTCTTTCAGGCCAACTTTTGAGAAAAGCTGCCTTTTGAGCTACTGTGTTGCAATCTGTTTCAGATACCAGAGTGCAAAACTCTATGGCCTGTTAAAATCAAATGGCCTATAATTAAAGATCTCTGAAATATGACACCACTCTGCCCTCATTCCTTAAAGGGACACTGAACCCAATTTTTTCTTTTGTGATTCAGATAGAGCATGCAATTTTGAACAACTTTCTAATTTACTCCTATTATTAATTTTTCTTTGTTCTCTTGCTTTCTTACGCCTAGATTTAGAGTTCTGCGTTAACCGTCAAAAACCAGCGTTAGGGGGTCCTAACGCTGGTTTTGGCCTACTTCTGGTATTTAGAGTGTTGTAGGTAAGGGTCAAACGCTCACTTTCCAGCCGCGACTTTTCCATACCGCAGATCCCCTTACGTCAATTGCGTATCCTATCTTTTCAATGGGATCTTTCTAATGCCGGTATTTAGAGTCTTGGCTGAAGTGAGCGTTAGAAATCTAATGACAAGACTCCAGCCGCAGAAAAAAGCCAGGCGTTAAGAGCTTTCTGGGCTAACGCCGGTTCATAAAGCTCTTAACTACTGTGCTCTAAAGTACACTAACACCCATAAACTACCTATGTACCCCTAAACCGAGGCCCCCCCACATCGCCGCCACTCTATTAAAAATTTTTAACCCCTAATCTGCCGACCGCACACCGCCGCAACCTACATTATCCCTATGCAGTGGAGGCTCCTCCAGTTGTGCACATTCGCACGTGAACCCCCCAGGGGGCAAGGAGGAAAAAAAAAAATGAGCCAAAAAAAAAAAAAAAAATCAGCAAAAAAAAAAATGTTTAATTTTTTTTGTTTAATTTTTTTTTTTTATTAGTGTGTGTGTGTTATTATTTATTATAATATAATGTAGGCTCTGTTTTTTGTAGCCACCCCACTAGCCGCCCTCTCAGCCTGCTGTAGGACCGGTAATATTTAAAAATATTATATACCACACAAGGATAGATTAGATTTGAAGCAGGAGGGAGCTAGGACCCAGGTGGACGCTGACGTCACCGCATCAGTCACTAGCGTCTCCTCCTCGGGCTGCTCTCACTGCGCAGAGACATGGCAGAGCAGACACTGATCGCACGTGCGATCAAGCAAAACCCTATCCTGCACAGTGATCTCTATGCATCACTGTGCAGGCGTTGCTCCTCCCAGCCCGGCACTGGTAATAGAGCCCTATTCGCACAGGCTGAAGTGTGCGAGCTGACTTCAGCCTGTGCTCTGGCTCCACCCACGGTCTGCCTGTCATGGTGAGTCTCGCCTCTGATACGCTACTAGCGTCACGTGACCGCCCCCACAAGGCTCCTCCCGCTCAACGGCGCGAAAATCGCATTGAGGAGATAGCCGTTGAGCGGATAGGAGCCTTGTTTACAGAGCTCTGACCTGTTTTGTTCAACTTTACTTGCCTCTAAAAAAACGATTTAGCCCTTGCTGGCAGCAGACGTGGTGTTGTTGGTGGTGGCTGCTGAGTGCTGACACTGAGTCCAGGACTCCTGACATAAATTAATTGAATAACATAACAGACAGACTTACTTATTAATAGATAATTTTGCCAATAGTTAGCTTAAGCTGCCTTAGTAGTGGGCACTGGCCAGTGGGCCTTATTTTGCTGCAGGCCTGCAGCTGCTGAGCTTATTAGTTTAGTTTAAACTTTTAAACTAACTGTAGTTAGTTAACTTAATTAAACTTACACAACAGAGTTGAGATTACTTAGAGAGTGAGTGTGAGACAGACACCAGTGTGTGTGAGAAAAAAAAGTTATTTTTGTGTTTTAACTTAACATTTAGAGTACTTAGGTAGAGTTCTTCTCTCTTAAAAAAATTGTCTTTAGTCAGTAAGTTTAGTGGAGTAATTTGGGAATAATAAAATAATATTTTTGTCAGCAGATTGCAATTAGAAGTTTTGCAAAAAATATTTTTTTTTTATTTTTTTTTTACAAATACAGAAAGCAGTTAAATGCTGTGCTGCTGTTGATACTACTAGTTGTTGACCGTTGACGGCTGTCACGGTTGCTTACCATTAAACATTAATACATTTAATTTAAGTATTTTAGCAGATTAATTAGCTGATTTTTGCAATTAAAAGTTTTGCAAAAAAAGAACAAAGTTTTTTTTCACAATAAAAGCAGTTAACTGCTGTGCTGCTTTTGATACTACTAGTTCTTGACCGTTGACGGCTGTCACGGTGGTTTACCATTAAACATTAATACATTTAATTTAAGTATTTTAGCAGATTAATTAGCAGATTGCAATTAGAAGTTTTGAAAAAAAAAAAAAAAAAGTTTTTTTTCACAATAAAAGCAGTTAACTGCTGTGCTGCTTTTGATACTACTAGTTGTTGACCGTTGACGGCTGTCACGGTGGTTTACCATTAAACATTAATACATTTAATTTAAGTATTTTAGCAGATTAATTAGCAGATTGCAATTAGAAGTTTTGAAAAAAAAAGAACAAAGTTTTTTTTCACAATAAAAGCAGTTAACTGCTGTGCTGCTTTTGATACTACTAGTTCTTGACCGTTGACGGCTGTCACGGTGGTTTACCATTAAACATTAATACATTTAATTTAAGTATTTTAGCAGATTAATTAGCAGATTGCAATTAGAAGTTTTGAAAAAAAAGAACAAAGTTTTTTTTCACAAAAAAAACAGTTAACTGCTGTGCTGCTGCTGATACTAAAATTAGGCAGTAAACCGGCATATTTAACATTTGATATTGTATATATAGTGAGCTATATTATTATAATTATTATAAGATATTACCTATTAGTTGTAGTTGATATTTTCTAACAGCTGCCTGCAATATATTTTATAACAACCAGCACCGCAAAACTACTTGCCGTTGCCTACTAGTGTTGTATATTTTCTAATAGCTGCAGAGCTACCTACCTACAAGTTATATATTACATAACAACCGCCAAACTATTAAACTATTACTGCAAGTTGAGTTGTATATTTTCTAATAGCTGCAGAGCTACCTACCTACAAGTTATATATTACATAACAACCGCCAAACTATTAAACTATTACTGCAAGTTGAGTTGTATATTTTCTAATAGCTGCAGAGCTACCTACCTACAAGTTATATATTACATAACAACCACAAAACTATTAAACTTTTAATATATTTTCTAACAGCTGCAGAGCTACCTACCTACAAGTTATATATTACATAACAACCGCCAAACTATTAAACTATTACTTCAAGTTGAGTTGTATATTTTCTAACAGTTGCAGAGCTACCTACCTACAAGTTATATATTACATAACAACCGCCAAACTATTAAAATATTACTGCAAGTTGAGTTGTATATTTTCTAATAGCTGCAGAGCTACCTACCTACAAGTTATATATTACATAACAACCGCCAAACTATTAAACTATTACTGCAAGTTGAGTTGTATATTTTCTAATAGCTGCAGAGCTACCTACCTACAAGTTATATATTACATAACAACCGCCAAACTATTAAACTATTACTGCAAGTTGAGTTGTATATTTTCTAATAGCTGCAGAGCTACCTACCTACAAGTTATATATTACATAACAACCGCCAAACTATTAAACTATTACTGCAAGTTGAGTTGTATATTTTCTAATAGCTGCAGAGCTACCTACCTACAAGTTATATATTACATAACAACCACAAAACTATTAAACTTTTAATATATTTTCTAACAGCTGCAGAGCTACATACCTACAAGTTATATATTACATAACAACCGCCAAACTATTAAACTATTACTTCAAGTTGAGTTGTATATTTTCTAACAGTTGCAGAGCTACCTACCTACAAGTTATATATTACATAACAACCGCCAAACTATTAAACTATTACTGCAAGTTGAGTTGTATATTTTCTAATAGCTGCAGAGCTACCTACCTACAAGTTATATATTACATAACAACCGCCAAACTATTAAACTATTAAGTTGTATATTTTCTAACAGCTGCAGAGCTACCTACCTACAAGTTATATATTAGATAACAACCGCCAAACTATTAAACTATTAAGTTGTATATTTTCTAACAGCTGCAGAGCTACCTACCTACAAGTTATATATTACATAACAACCGCCAAACTATTAAACTATCTTTTCAAGTGGAGTTGTATATTTTCTAGCAGCTGCAGAGCAGCAGAGCTACCTACCTACAAGTTATATATTACATAACAACCGTCAAACTACTAAACTATTAAGTTGTATATTTTCTAACAGCTGCAGAGCTACCTACCTACAAGTTATATATTAGATAAGAGCAAAGGACTGTTCTTTGTGTGTAAACTAACAGTTAAGATGGCACTTAGTAAAATTAGTGTATCTGAGCTAAAGCAATTACATTTTTCAACGTTGCCCATTGAAAGAAAAATGGAAATTAAAATGCTCAGGCCAACACCTATGCTTAACCTTACCCAGGTGACAAAATGTAAAACTAGAGATTACAAAAGAGAATTCAAACCCGAGGTATATGATAAATATCCATGGATTTGTGGTTGTGAATTATCTAACAGGCTCTTTTGTTTTTATTGTCTCCTGTTTGCAAAACAAAGTGGGGATTCAAGCTGGGTGAGTTATGGGGTCGCCGATTTATCACATTTAAGTCAAAAAACCAATAAACATAATTGCTCCCAATCACATTTAAACTCCACATTAGAGTTTAATTTGCTAGGAAGGGTTGATATTCGGCAACAACTTGACAGTGCATATCGTTTGAATATTAAAAGACATAATGAGCAAGTAACCAAAAATCGCTATGTTCTTTCCAAAATAATTAATTGTATTTTATTTTGCGGCGCATTTGAGCTTGCACTTCGAGGACATGACGAACGCGATGATTCATTAAATCCAGGCATTTTCAGAGGTCTTATAAACTTCTCAGCAGAGCTTGATGCATCTCTAAAAGAACATCTCGCTAGTGCCACTGTTTTTAAAGGAACGTCAAAAGAAATTCAAAACAATTTATTAGACTGTATGCTTACTGTTTGCCAGAACCAAATAAAGAAGGAAATCTCAAATGCAAGTTTTGTAGCAGTGATAGCAGATGAAACTACTGATGTTTCATCTGCCTTCCAATTGGTTGTTGTTTTTAGATACATTATAGGTAACGGACAACCGGTTGAGAGATTCTGGGAATTCACTAATCCAGCTGGACATGATGCAGAATCTTTAGCTACGTGTATTCAAGCTACTTTGGAAAAAGTTATAGACAACCCAGAGAAACTGATATCGCAGAGTTACGACGGTGCAAGCGTGATGAGTGGTCAGCATGCAGGTGTTCAGGCTATAATTAAACGTACCTACAAGAATGCACATTTTGTGCATTGCTATGCACATCAGCTCAATTTAATTGTCAGCCAAGCACGCAGTCAAAATCAACAAGTTCGAGTATTTTTTTCAAATCTAAGTGACATTACTAACTTTTTTAGTAACTCGCCACAAAGGATAGCTATTCTAGATGAAACTGTTAGAAGAAGGATACCTCATGGTTCAGCCACCAGGTGGAATTTCAAGAGTCGAACCGTCAATACAGTTTTTGAAAACAGGGAACAGTTAATTGAATGCATGGAAAAAATAGAGTCAACATCGAAAAAAGAAATAGCTATAAATCAAGCGGGGGCTATTCGGCGTATGTTACAAGACTCGGTATTCGTGTTTTGGCTTACAGTTTTTCACAATATTATGCCACATGTAGATGTGTTATACAACCAACTTCAGAAAACACAAACAGATGCGGCACTTATTCGAAAACATATTAACACTTTCCAGCAGACAATGGAAAACGAAAGGGAAAGAATGGACACAGTGACCATGACGATATCAGAAACAGAGGAAACATCTAGGAAAAGGAAGAGAGAAAATATTCACATTGCTCAGACTGTGGCAGCTAAAGAGATATGCGATGTTATCACAAATCAAGTAAAAGATAGATTTTCTTTTATAACTCACTACTCGGCTGTTTCTCTCCTCCAAGCGGAAAAATTTGCAGATTACGAGAAAAATTTTCCAAATCAGCTTCTTGAACAAACATCAGCGGTTTATCACACATTACAGAAAGATCGGCTGAAAACTGAACTAGGAGTAATTTACAGAAGACCAGATTTCCGAAATATGAATGGTGCCATCAGTCTTCTACAGTTTGTAATAGAAAATAACTTGGACAGTACTTTCTCGGAGACCTACAAACTGTTGCAAATTATTTCGACTATTCCCGTGACAACTGCTGAGGCTGAGAGATGTTTCTCAACTTTAAAACGAGTTAAGACATTTCTAAGGAGCACCATGACTGAGGAAAGACTGACTGCTCTAGCCATGCTCACAATTGAAAAACAATTGATCAATGACATGCCTACATTCACCGAAAATGTTATTGATTTATTTGCCTCAAAAAAAGACAGGCGGATTGACTTAATTTACAAAAATTGTACTTGAGTTATCAACATTCTGTTTTAATCTTTACTGTTGAAGTTAATTATTAAGCACTAGTGTAATAGAAATAATCTTCTTTTGTAGAAAGTAAAATGTGGGTGTATTTATCTTCATGTTGCCAAGGCCTTTGGCTGCATTGCCTAATATCGAACACTGGGGGCTGGGGCAACAGTAATTTAAATGTGGTTGTATTTCTCTATAAAGTGGAAGGTTCTTTAAATCCAGGAATATATATGTTTTCATAAATGTACATTCAACATTCTTATTATTTTGCAGCTTTAATTAATCATTTGGTTAATATATATATATGTTATTATATAATTTAACTGAGCACCATCATGTATATTTTAAGACTAGACATGGGCAGGTAGTGTAGGCTCCTCCATTTGTGCACTGTCGCACATGAACATGGCTGTACTGAAGAGTATGCATTCATAGATTTAAGATTTCTGTGTCCACTATGAGGAACACAGTGAGCAATGCATGGTGAGGATATGGAAGACCACAGGCACAGTTCTTGTTAAGGCCAGAAGTGGCAGGGCAAGTAAAATATCAGAGAGGGCCAGAGGCAAAGGCAAAGGATGGTGAGAACGGTCAAAAACAGCCCACAGACCACCTCCAAAGACCTGTACTACTGGGAATATTGTTGAGGGTCTCATGGATTCCACTCAATATCAGCAGATACTTGAGAATAATGTTGAGGAATCAGTCACAAACTTCAGTTGAAGTTACCCCCAGGCCGGGGCTGGATATTTCAAGAAGACGATGACCAAAAACACCGCTGGTTCAAATGGGTGGGGCCATTTGAGGGGCGTGATTTTCACTAAGGGGTGTGGCTTTTAAAAATGGGTGTGGCTTGTTAAAGGGGCGTGGTTTTTAAAAAGGGGCGTGGATTTTCAAAGGGGCGTGTCTTTCTAATAGGGGGAGGGTCTTATGCACCCCCATCCTAAAAATTCACCAGCCGCCACTGTCCCTATGTACCCCTAATCTGCTGCCCCTAACATCGCCGACCCCTACATAATATTTATTACCCCCTAATCTGCCCCCCCCCCAACGTCGCCGCTACCTACCTACAATTATTAACCCCTAATCTGCCGACCGGACCTCACCGCTACTATAATAAATGTATTAACCCCTAATCCGCCTCACTCCCGCCTCAAAAACCCTATAATAAATAGTATTAACCCCTAATCTGCCCTCCCTAACATCGCCGACACCTAACTTCAAGTATTAACCCCTAATTTGCTGACCGGACCTCGCCGCTACTCTAATAAATGTATTAACCCCTAAAGCTAAGTCTAACCCTAACACCCCCTAAATTAAATATAATTTAAATCTAACAAAATAAAATAAATCTTATTAAATAAATGATTCATATTTAAATCTAAAATATTAAATCTTACCTGTAAAATAAACCCTAATATAGCTATAATATAATTAATAATTATATTGTAGCTATTTTAGGATTAATATTTATTTTACAGGCAACTTTGTATTTATTTTAACCAGGTACAATAACTATTAAATAGTTAATAACTATTTAATAGTTACTTAGTTAAAATAATTACAAAATTACCTGTAAAATAAATCCTAACAGTTACAATTAAACCTAACACTACACTATCAATAAATTAATTAAATAAACTACCTACAATTATCTACAATTAAATCAACTAAACTAAATTACAAAAACAAACAAACACTAAATTACATAAAAAACCCCACTAAATTACAAAAAATAAAAAAAGATTACAAGAATTTTAAACTAATTACACCTACTTTAAGCCCCCTAAAAAAATAACAAAGCCCCCCAAAATAAAAAAATGCCCTACCCTATTATAAAATAAATATTTTACAGCTCTTTTACCTTACAAGCCTTTAAAAGGGCCTTTTGCGGGGCATGCCCCAAAGAATTCTGCTCTTTTGCCTGTAAAAAAACATACAATACCCCCCCCAACATTACAACCCACCACCCACATACCCCTAATCTAACCCAAACCCCCCTTAAAAAACCTAACACTAAGCCCCTGAAGATCTTCCTACCTTGTCTTCACCACGCCGGGTATCACTGATCCATCCAGAAGAGGGTCCGAAGTCTTCATCCTATCCGGCAAGAAGAGGTACAGAAGAGGCTCCGAAGTCTTCATCCTATCCGGCAAGAAGAGGAGATCCGGACCGGCAAACATCTTCATCCAAGCGGCATCTTCTATCTTCTTCCATCCGGCGCAGAGCGGGACCATCTTGAAGCAGCCGACGCGGATCCATCCTCTTCTAACGACGTCCTAAGTCCGTATGAAGGTTCCTTTAAATGACGTCATCCAAGATGGCGTCCCTCGAATTCCGATTGGCTGATTGGATTCTATCAGCCAATCGGAATTAAGGTAGGAAAAATCTGATTGCCTGATTGAATCAGCAAATCATATTCAAGTTCAATCGGATTGGCTGATCCAATCAGCCAATCAGATTGAGCTCGCATTCTATTGGCTGTTCCGATCAGCCAATAGAATGCAAGCTCAATCTGATTGGCTGATTGGATCATACAATCCGATTGAACTTGAATCTGATTGGCTGATTCAATCAGCCAATCAGATTTTTCCTACCTTAATTCCGATTGGCTGATAGAATCCTATCAGCCAATCGGAATTTGAGGGACGCCATCTTGGATGACGTCATTTAAAGGAACCTTCATTCGGACTTAGGACGTCGTTAGAAGAGGATGGATCCGTGTCGGCTGCTTCAAGATGGTCCCTCTCCGCACCGGATGGAAGAAGATAGAAGATGCCGAATGGATGAAGATGTCTACCGGTCCGGATGCCCTCTTCTTGCCGGATAGGATGAAGACTTCGGAGCCTCTTCTGGACCTCTTCTTGCCGGATAGGATGAAGACTTCGGACCCTCTTCTGGACAGATCGGTGATACCCGGCGTGGTGAAGATAAGGTAAGAAGATCTTCAGGGACTTAGTGTTAGGTTTTTTAAGGGGGGGTTGGGTTAGATTAGGTGGTGGGTTGTAATGCTGGGGGGGGTATTGTACGTTTATTTAAATGCAAAAGAGCTGTTTTCTTTGGGGCATGCCCCGCAAAAGGCCCTTTTAAGGGCTGGTAAGGTAAAAGAGCTGTTAAATTTTTATTTTTTTATTTTGGGGGGCTTTGTTATTTTTTTTAGGGGGCTTAGAGTAGGTTTAATTAGTTTAAAATTCTTGTAATCTTTTTTTATTTTTTGTAATTTAGTGTTTGTTTTTTTTGTAATTTAGTTTAGTTGATTTAATTGTAGATAATTGTAGGTAGTTTAATTAATTTATTGATATTGTAGTGTTAGGTTTAATTGTAACTTAGGTTAGGATTTATTTTACAGGTAATTTTGTAATTATTTTAAATAGGTAGCTATTAAATAGTTATTAACTATTTAATAGCTATTGTACCTAGTTAAAATAAATACAAAGTTGCATGTAAAATAAATATTAATCCTAAAATAGCTACAATATAATTATTATTTATATTGTAGCTATATTAGGGTTTATTTTACAGGTAAGTATTTAGCTTTAAATAGGATTAATTTATTTAATAAGAATTATTTTATTTTGTTAGAATAAAATTATATTTAATTTAGGGGGGTGTTAGGGTTAGACTTAGCTTTAGAGGTTAATACATTTATTAGAGTAGCGGTGAGGTCCGGTCAGCAGATTAGGGGTTAATAATTGTAGGTAGGTGGCGGCGACGTTTGGGGCGGCAGATTAGGGTTTAATAAATATAATATAGGGGTCGGCGGTGTTAGGGGCAGCAGATTAGGGGTACATAGGGATAACGTAGGTTGCAGCGGTGTACAGAGAGGCAGATTAGGGGTTAAAAATAATATGCAGGGGTCAGCGATAGCGGGGGCGGCAGATTAGGGGTTAATAAGTGTAAGGTTAGGGGTGTTTAGACTCGGGGTACATGTTAGGGTGTTAGGTGCAGACTTAGGAAGTGTTTCCCCATAGGAAACAATGGGGCTGCGTTAGGAGCTGAACGCTGCTTTTTTGCAGGTGTTAGGTTTTTTTTCAGCTCAAACTGCCCCATTGTTTCCTATGGGGGAATCGTGCACAAGCACGTTTTTGAAGCTGGCCGCGTCCGTAAGCAACGCTGGTATTGATAGTTGCAGTGGCGGTAAATATGCCTGTACGCTCCCTTTTTTGAGCCTAACGCAGCCCTTCTGAGAACTCTAAATACCAGCGTTGTTTAAAAGGTGCGGGGGAAAAAAAACACGTGTAGCTAACGCACCCCTTTTTAACGCAAAACTCTAAATCTAGGCGTTAATTTGAAAAAGAAAGCATCTAAGCTATTTTTTTGGTTCAGGACCATGGAAAGCACTTGTTTATTGGTAGGTGAATTTACCCACCAATCAACAAGAACAACAAAGTGTGTTCACCAAAAATGGGCCAGCATCTAAACTTACATTCTTCCATTTCAAATAAAGATACCAAGAGAATGAAAAGAATTTGATAATAGGAGTAAATTAGAAAGTTGCTTAAAATTGCACGCTCTATCTGAATCATGATAGAATTTTTTTGGTTCAGTGTCCCTTTAATATGTGGTTGATTCTGACAAATACTTCAATCCCATCAAGGGACCTATGACAGTCATCCCTTATTTATTATAATGAAGGGTGAGCTTCTTTCAATAATAAATTAAAGGGACAGTCTACACAAGAATTTTTATTGTTTAAAAAGATAGATAATCCCTTTATTACCCATTCCCTAGTTTTGCAGAACCAACACAGTTATATAAATACACCTTTTACCTCTTTGATTACCTTGTATCTACGCCTCTGCAAACTGCCCCCTTGTTTCAGTTGTTTTGACAGACATCCATTTTAGCCAATCAGATCTGGCTCACCTGAACTCCACGTGCGTGAGCACAGTGTTATCTATATGACACACATGAACTAACACCCTCTAGTGAGGAAAAACTGTCAAAATGCCTTGAGAGAAGAGCCAGGCTTCAAGGGCTTAGACATTAGCATATGAACCCCCTATGTTTAGCTTTCAACTAAGAATACTAAGAGAACAAAGCAAAATTGGTGCTAAAAGTAAATTGGAAAATTGTTTAAAATGGCATTCTCTATCTGAATCATGAAAGTTTATTTTAGACTAGACTGTCCCTTTAATGGTGCCAATGCTTTAACCTCTTTAAAAAAGGTGAAGCTTATAACCCACAGACATTATATTATTATGTATTATGGGGATAGGCCTTGGTTTCAAAGTGTGGCAAAGCACCTAGTTTGAAATTGAGGTTTGTGTATTAGTTTTCTCTGTTTCAGTGGAAGTTTGCCATTGATCATGACGGTTCAACAGATCTCCAAGGTCTGGAAAACAATGTCCTGTTTGCAACAATCTGATTACTCCATATATGTTGAATTTAGTTCTCCAAATATTGTTATATTATTATTTTTACCCTACACAGATGTTGTCCTTTAGTTTTGTTGAAGATATATTTTTTTATTTTTTCCTCCAAAGATAGTTAATTCACAGAGGCCAGAATTACAATCTGCATGGAATAAATAGCAGGGGATCCATTAAGCATGAATCTCCCTGCCAGTATCAACTTGTCTTCATGGGCCTTCCCAGATGTTTAGAAAAATCCTAGCAGCTGCATGATGATAACTGTGGTTATTTGTTGTTGCCAGTATTTTTTTAAGAGAGCCACAAAACCCATTTTCTTTCGTAAGGTGGTAAGAGTTCATGAGCCATTACTCCTGGGATTCATCTCCTGGCCACTAGGAGGAGGCAAAGGTTTCAAGAACACTTAATCCTTCCCACAATCTTCTTCCGCAAGAGGAAGGTGAAAAATAGAGGTGCTCCAGATTCTTCATTGAGAAGGGTCCTCAGACCAATTTGAGGCCCAATTTCTCTCTAGGACAGCTGCTACTTGGGACACAGTGGAATTTTAGAGTACTGGGCAGTGACACAATTACACCCAGTGAGAAGTTAGTCACAAGCCTACTACAGGTGTTGCATGCACTAGTCCCTTAGACTCCTACTGTTGAGTCATTGATATACTCCACCTTCAGATCCTCTGCTGTCGTGTGCACAGCACTGGATGGACTGTCTACTGGATGCAGTCATTGCTGCAACTGGTAAGCACGGTAGAGTGGATGCATTTCACGTTAGTAACTGACATTTTCTTGCACTCACATAGCCAACAGGCTCTTAGCAGGTACAACTTCTATGTAAATTATATTATAGCCAGGGGACATTGTCAGACACAGACATAACCACTTGACACTCTAAGCTTTAAAGGGACAATCTACTCCAGAATTATTGTTGTTATAAATATAGATAATCCTTTTATTACCCATTCCCCAGTTTTGCATAACCAACATGGTTATATTAAAGGGATACTAAACTCAGATTTATTCTTTCATGATTCAGATAGTGTCATGTTCTGTCTCAGGATATTTTGTGAGAGCCTCATTGTCTGGAACAGTTGCTTTAAATGAAGATTAGTAGAAGCCATATAGATTGAAAATATATCAGATTTATTTAAATAACAAAATACTTTGAGTGAGCAAATACTTGCAGGGTATTTTAAATATATACTATTCAGGTATGTTATGTCCACATACGCCAGGAGTGGAAAGGAACAAACAAGTAGAAAGAGATGCAGATTCAAAAGGAAAGTCTTTCTGGTAATAACT
Organism: Bombina bombina; assembly: GCF_027579735.1. NCBI lineage: Eukaryota > Metazoa > Chordata > Amphibia > Anura > Bombinatoridae > Bombina > Bombina bombina. The sequence goes on from NC_069505.1 coordinate 388,703,082, forward strand.
GAAGTGCAGGAATTGCACAAAGCAGGAAACAACCTTGTAAACAGGTAACAGGTTTAAAGTCTTTCTTCTGGTAATAACTGAAGTGCAGGATTTGCACAAAGCAGGAAACAACCTTGTAAACAGGTGCAAAGGTGAAGTTTTCAGCCAAATATGTACTTAAGTACAGGAAACAGGTTCTGGCTTGTGACAAAACAGAAACAATGTGAAGACAATGTGCAGCCTAACAGCCAGCCTTAAATGGGGAGGTTTTGCACAGGATTGGTTCTGAGTAAATCCTAAATTGAGAGCACCTGTGTTTTGCACAGGTGTAATTACAAGTAAGGCAAATACTCATTTAACAGATCTTTTAAGTTGCATGCTATTGCATTAGAAACTCCTAATCTGCTAGCACTGGCTGTGGCTCAACATACAAGCAAACAGAGTAGTAATCACAGAGCCACAGGTTCAGGTCCCCGCACAGCCTTTTCGAGCAGAATGCCTCCCAGACTTTTTCTTTTTAGTCTGGAGTCTTGGTTCGTAACAGACGCCCCCTCCAAAGAGCGCACTCCGGGCGCTCAAAGCCTGTTCAAACATTTGAAGATGGGTTTTATGAACCAGTGTTCCATTTGAAGCCCTAATACGTTCAGATGAAGTTGATTTTTTCCTTGGAACAGCAGCCTGCGTTTGGGAACCCATAGAAGATTTGAAATACAGAGAGAGTTGAAATACAGAGATCGGTTTGATTTGGAGGTTTGCAATGGACTGGCTGATGGGTAGAGTACCTCCGGGTAAGCTATGACCTCTCCTTCAGAGTCAAGGAATTTGTTATCGGTGTCATATATACCTAAATCAACCATATCATCCAATTCTTTCTCAGTCAATGAGTAGCTGGGTGAAGGAGGTGCTGGGAGGAGTGTATCTTTAGATTTGGCAGACTCCAATTCAGGTGGAAGGTTTGTCACTTTTATGTCTGATGAGTGACTTTCGTTAGAAGGATCTCCAGCCAGGGCAGAGACAAGGTAATGCGCAGGATTTCCAGGAGGTATTTCTGCAGAGTCCTCCAATGTGGTAGATTCTTTCTCAGTCAATGAGTAGCTGGGTGAAGGAGGGGCTGGGAGGAGTGGATCTTTTGATTTGGCAGACTCTGATTCATCTGGAAGGTTTTTCACTTTTATGTCTGATGAGTGACTTTCATTAGAAGGATCTCTAGCCAGGGCAGAGACAAGGTAATGCGCAGGATTTCCAGTAGGTATTTCTGCAGAGTTCCCCAATGTGGTAGATGCAGAAACAGAGGGAGTGGCATGAGTAGTGGTTGTAGTTGGAGTTGTACTCCCAATGACCATTTGTTTCAAATCAGGTACCTTTTCTTGTAGCGCGTTAGAAATGGTTGCTTGTAGAATAGAAGTATTCACGGTAGCTGGGTCATCTCCAGGGCAATTTTTTAGTTTGCTAGTGGAAGTATCATTTGTTCCCTTAGCATCAGAGTCCTTTTAAGACTTGGCTATATCTCGACTTGATCCTCTAAGGGGTCTTACTAGACACCCTGAGATGGGGTGACTAGTTCCCCCCTCAATAGAAACAGAGGTTAAGTTGTCTTCGCCAAGTCTTTTCCTCTTCTGTTAAGGGTTCTTTACAACCTTTCCTTGTTCGGGAGGTAACTTAAGACAAGGTTTCGGTTGGGAGACATAACGTTTCCACCAGCTTCATAAAGTTAGAAAGTATGTCCTTGATAAACTTCAATACAGCAATAATCCCAAAGGGCTCTTTTTTAGGGTCTTCACATTCTGTCATGTTCTGTCTCAGGATATTTTGTGAGAGCCTCATTGTCTGGAACAGTTGCTTTAAATGAAGATTAGTAGAAGCCATATAGATTGAAAATATATCAGATTTATTTAAATAACAAAATACTTTGATTGAGCAAATACTTGCAGGGTATTTTAAATATATACTATTCCGGTATGTTATGTCCACATACGCCAGGAGTGGAAAGGAACAAACAAGTAGAAAGAGATGCAGATTCAAAAGGAAAGTATTTCTCCTGGTAATAACTGAAGTGCAGGATTTGCACAAAGCAGGAAACAACCTTGTAAACAGGTAACAGGTTTAAAGGTAAAAGTCTTTCTCCTGGTAATATCTGAAGTGCAGGATTTGCACAAAGCAGGAAACAACCTTGTAAACAGGTGCAAAGGTGATGTCTTACTCCAAATATATAACAGGAAACAGGTTCTGGCTTGTGACAAAACAGAAACAATGTGAAGACAATGTGCAGCCTAACAGCCAGCCTTAAATGGGGAGGTTTTGCACAGGATTGGTTCTGAGTAAATCCAAAATTGAGAGCACATGTGTTTTGCACAGGTATAATTACAAGTAAGGCAAATACTCATTTAACAGATCTTTTAAGTTGCATGCTATTGCATTAGAAACTCCTAATCTGCTAGCACTGGCTGTGGCTCAACATACAAGCAAACAGAGTAGTAAGCACAGAGCCACAGGTTGAAATACCCGCACAGCCCTTTTGAGCAGAATGCCTCCAAGACCTTTTCTTTTTAGTCTGGGGGCTTGGTTTGTGACAGAGCATGCAGTTTTAAGCAACTTTCTAAATTACTCCTATTATTAAATTTTCTTTGTTCTCTTGGTACCTTTATTTGAAAAAAGGGGAAGGTAAACTTAGGACCCGGCCCATTTTGGCTCAGCACCCTGGATATCACTTTCTGATTGGTGGCTACATTTAGAATTCCTGCCAGTTCTGTGTAAGGGCAGATTTCTGCTCTTTCATTTTTGTTTCATAGGAAGATTGATAATCTTCCTGGCCCTCATGGTTTTGTTCAGGCTTTGACACAAATTAAGCCTGTGTTCAAGCCCGTTTCTCCTCCCTGGAGTCTTAACTTGGTGTTAAAAGTGTTGCAGGTTCCTTCTTTTGAGCCTTTGCCTAGAGGAGATATTAAGCTTCTTTCTGGAAAATGTTTTGCTTCTTTTGGCTATCTCTTCTGCTGGAAGTACTTGTCTGCTCTTTCTTGTGACCCTCCTTATCTCATCTTTCATCTTAAGGACGGAATTTAATTTTTTTTTGCCCAAAGTTGTCTTCAGACAATCAGTAGATAAATTGTTGTCCCCTCTTTGTGCCTTAATTCCAAGAATGTTTTAGAGAGATATTTGCATAATGTTGGTAGAGCATTGAAGTATTATATTGATGCTACTAAGGATTTCAGACAAAGTTCTAGTTTGTTTACTAGGAAAGGACAGAAAGTTTGTGTGGTCTCTTGATTCAAACTTTTGATTCATACGACTTACTTGGAGGCACCAGGTCAGCCTCTACCTAAACAGATTACTGCTCATTCTACAAGATCAGTTGCCACTTATTTGTCTTTCAAGAATGAGTCTTCAGTTGACCAAATTTACAAGGCAGCTACATGGTCTTCTTTGCATACTCTTACTAATTTCTGCAATTTTGAAGGCTTTGCTTCTTCTGAGGCAGCCTTTGGTAGGGAAGTCCTTCAGAGAGTTGTATCAGCTTGATTTATTTTTGCCTGTTGTTTACATTTTAAGTGCATTTAAAAATGCCCTTTTTTTGTTTTTTTGTGGGGTTGTGGATTTAGTTATTCAGTGAAAAAAGATGTTTCTTGCTCTTTATGTCTCATTGCTAGTGGACTCCACAGCTTGGGTATTAGTTCCCAGGAGTAATGGATTGTGGACTCTCACCACCTATATGAAATAAAACATAATTTATGCTTATCTGTTAAATGTATTTATTTCATGGTGGTGAGAGTCCACAAGACCCCACCCTGCATTTTTTTGGTGGTGTTATTTTTTTTTCTTATGCACATCTTTTTTCCTTGCTCCTTTTATTTTTTGCTCTTGTTTCTTTCCCTACCTAATTTTTCTTGGCTATACATTAGACTGGGGTGCCTTTGAGGTGGGAGGGGTTTTATAGAGCTCTTAGGATTTGGGAAGCTTTTCCTCCTCCTAATGGTAGGGAAGAGTAATTCCCAGGAGTAATGGATCGTGGTTTCTCACCACCATGAAATAAATTAATTTATCAGGTAAGCATATGTTTTTTGCAAACTCCTCCAACTCAGCTTTGCAGTTAATGTATGGATCATTTTTTTGTATGCTAACCAGACTTTCCTCCCACTGTCTGTACAAGGGGTTTATTCAGATATTTCTCCAGGATTTAAATATTTTGTGCTCTGAACAATTTCTGAGATGTTGGTAGCTATGCCTCCTCCAAGTAAGCTCAAAAAGATTGTGTCAGATTTTCACCTACAGTCAGTTTATCTAGCAATTCTGAATCTCACAAGATCAGATCAGCTTAACAACTTCTCAATGAATCAGGCTCTGACACCTAAGATTTGTCTTTTGAAGGTGAAATAATTTTGGATGGCTGGGAGTTAGTCACTGATCAAGACACAGAATCCTCCTCTTTTATCTTAAAGCTTGAACATTTTCATACTCTACTAAAGGTGGTTTTATGTACTTTAGGGGGCCGATTGATCAAGCTCCGTATGGAGCTTGATGCCCCTGTTTCCATGCGAAAGACCGCTTTTCCATAACTTGTGCTCCTGCTCTGAGGCCACGGACAGAAATCAACCCAATCGAATATGATCGGGTTGATTGACACCCCCTGCTAATGGCCGATGGGCCGCAAATCTGCATTGCACCAGCAGTTTACAAGAACTACTTGTGCAATGATAAATGCCGATAGCGTATGATGTGTAGCGGACATGGTACACTACATCGTATCATGTCCGCTCGCACTATGATAAATCTACCCCTAGGTGTCCAGGACCTTAAACCACCTGAGGAAAAAATCTATCAATCAATTGGATTATATTTTTCCAGTAAAGGAGTGGTACAAGCCAGGTATCCATTCTAATCCAGCCTCAAAATTTAAAAGGATGTTTCCATTACCATCTTCAATCGTAGAGCTTTGGGAAACACACTGCTATTCCTTTAGTGGATAGTACATCGTGCAAAGACCCTATGAACATAAAATTGGAGTCCTTTTATAGAAAGGCTTGAGAGTCCTCAAGGCCTGCCCACTTTCATTAAATGTACTTTTTTTCCTGGCGGCAGTGCTAGTTTGCACTTCATTTTCCCTGCTTTGTCCTTCCTACCTTTCTAGTTCTTCTTGCTTGGCTATATGTCGGAATGGCATAAAAGAGGTGTCGGAGGAATTGAGTGTTCTTAGAGTTTTGGGAACCTTTAGTGGCCACGAGTTAAATCCCAGGAGTAATGGATCATGGATTCTCACCACCATCAAAGAAATACAGTTATCAGGTAAGCATACATTTTGTTTTTATTATGTAGTTAATTGTGATCTGTTGATAAGCAGCCGATAAACCCTATATAATTTTATTAATGAGTCAGTATAAACCTTAAAAGGGACAGTAAAGTCAACATTAAACTCTTATAATTCAGACAGAGCAGGTCATTTTAAACAACTTTCTAATGTATTTCCATTATTTTGGTTGCATACCTAGGTATTCTTAGGAGCAGCAATGCACTACTGAGAGTTAGATGCTGATTGGTGGCTGCACATAAAAGCCTCTTTTCATTGGTTCATCAGATGTCTTCAGCTAACTTCCAGTAGTGCATTGCTTCTCCTACAACAAAGGATACCAAGAGAATGAAGCCAATTTGAAAATGGAAGTACATTGGAAAATTGTTTAAAATGATATGTTCTATCCGATTCATCAAATAATTTTTTTTGTTTCATGTTCCTTTAAAGAGACATAACACCCAAAAAATTTTTTTCCATGATTTAGGTAGAACATACAATTTTAAACAACTTTCCAGTTTACTTTTATTGTCAAATTTGCTTCATACTCTTGGTGTCATTTATTTAAGGAGCAGCAATAAATGACACAATGACAATCGGTATATATGTGCAGCCACCAATCAGCAGCTAGATCCTGGGTTCTTTGCTGCTCCTGAGCTTTCCTAGATAAACCTTTCAGCAAAATATAACAAGAGAAGGAAGTAAATTGGAAAGTTGTTTAAAATGGTATGCTCTGTCTAAATCATGAATGTCTAATTATGACTTTACTGTCCCTTTAATACCAAGCACTACCTTGCTGTGACCGTTACCCACCCCATTAACCCTATCTACACTGCCACAACCCCAGATATACGGCTAGCTACCCAAGCAGGCAAGACCCCATAACATGACCCCTTAACCCATTCAGTGTATCTCTTTCTACACAAACCTCCACTACAACCCTTCACTGCAACATAAAAATAAAAAATCACAAACAAGGGATGTCTCTGTATTGTCAAAATTCTGAAAATAACAGCCCGACGGAAGCCTAAAGAGGCCGTACATTTTTTTTTCTAACTTAAGTTGAGAAAAACCCATTGATATTTTTTCTTTTTTTTCCTTTTCTTTTTTTTTTTATTTTTTATTGAGGAGAGAAAACATACAATATTTATAAACAGTATGCAATATAATATCTACATTTTATAGCAAGAGTGAATATTTTGCTTTAGAGTCCTCATTTTCCTTCCCCGTCTGTAATATATTAGGTCACTCTTGGACCTTTCAGGGGATATTATTACGCAAAGAACAAAAAGTATCTTACATTGACAAAATCATTACAAGTATGATATTAACAAGTTGTATTCCAGATACTTAGACCTGAGCTGAACATAATGTATGGGCATAACATCTTGACACATTCTATTAACCGTTGAACAGCTTCAATATAAATTTAATACAATAAACTATTGTGACCTGGTAGTGTAAAAATTAGAAACTGCGCCTACTGTATTTATCCTAAGAAAGTTGTACAAAACCCTTTGGAAAAAACAAAACTTCCCTTTTATGCAAGTTTATCTGTGGGGTCAGTCTGGAGGTACAGATTGGGATACCATATTTGAAGAGAATGAATATTAAAGGAAAAAGAGAAAGGTGGTTAACTATGGGTGGTTTACTATCCTATTAAAATATATATATATGCCTAAAGTTGGTAGTGTTATCATGGATGCCAAATGCTATGTACATTGTGTCTGTCTCGCGGTCCCGGCCGCGGACCGCCCGACAAGACAGTTTATGTGAGTCTGCACTACCTGATGACATAGCTTTTCATAGGATCTAGTGCCTCTCCTTCTATATGACTTGAGCAGTGTCTTCTTAGGGGCCCCCCCTTAACCCCCATGACACACACCTATTTACCTAGTTTGAGGAAGGATGATAACACTTCACCCAGCGACATACTGTTTAAAAACTCCCATTAAAATAAATATATGTGATACAGACATCCCATTGGTGGTTCTACTTTCCTTTAACTAATTATTGTGCATATGAAGCTATAGAGGGTTTATATACATAAGAGTTGAAGTATGCTGGTTATATCATACAATGCTACATGAACGAATTTGAGCCCTATGTGCATAATGAATAACATTCCTAAACAAAACATCTACAAAGAGAACCATATTCTCAAACAGAACAAAACTTTCTTTAACTTAAGGCATAGTAAGATCGTAATATTTAGCTATAGTCCTAGGGGTCTTATCCCTGCTTGACTCTTACAGAGGTTGTTAGGTAACAGCTAGACCCCCTATTAAATGTCCTGCCTTTGATCTTGATCCTGGCGCGGCCAGAGCAATGCTGAAATGCTTACCCAGTGGGCCTGTTCGGTAGCTGGTTCTTTGATCGCTGTGCGATGCTCCATTTTGCAGGGTATAGGTCTTGGAGATTTCTGGAGAATCACCGTATAGTGAGGGATTTAGGATCTCTGGAGTCACTGACCTTCCGGGGTCACCCCCCAGGCTCAGAGGCAACTCCAGCGTTCTCAGCCAGTGCCCGCTTAGGTGTAATAGCTGAGCTGTCTTCGTGCGATAATAAGGTGGCTCCTTCGCGCCTTCTTTGCGGCCTCCACCACCGCTACTCGATGCTTCTATTTTACCAGGCGCCATCTTAACTTGAAGGCCATGCTGTTGTAGCCCGTCTCTCCGCGCCGGGAAAAGCCGCTTTGCACCAGGAGAGCCCCGGTAAGCTTTGTCTGCCCAGTCGTTCTGCTCTGTTGGTAGAGATATGTAAAGTAGAGTATCAGCTCGTTGAGAAGGCTCCCTCTTTATCTGAGTGCTAAATGTTTCAACTTTCATGGGCCTCGTGTAAGATTCAGGTTTGTGTGGCAATAGTTTGCTGCGTAGTTTTCATCGTTGATGTAGTCTGTGGTAATCTGTCTATAAGAAGCTGCAGTTCACTCTCAGATAGCGCTTTCTCAATGAGAGGTTGGAAGAGGCTCTCTAGCCTTATAAGAAATACGTCCCATTTGTCTGGAAGGGGATTACCTCTCATGGTAGTTATGGTGTTCGGCAGCCTTTATATTTTCTAATATTTTGCGTAGTTGTCCACTGTCAACAGCAATGTTGTATAAAGTTACGAGCACTCTCGTGTGTCAGCAATAAGTAGTTGTGTGAACAGCTCTGGTCAAACACCCCAGAGAAGCTGGGGGGGAGGCGCTGCCTGTAAGTTTGCCACGACTACAGGCCTCAGGTGTCCTTTTCCGACCCTGGGGTCATTAATACAGCAAACAAGTATAATTTTTGTTAATGTTCAGTAATATTCACGAATCCAGTCATGTGGGCTCTTGATGCTGTGTAAATCAAGCAATAACTGGCATATTATTAGCTCTTCTCCCAGGAGCACTAGAAAAATGCGACCGCTCAGAGTCACTTCGTGGACACGCCCCTCCCATTGATATTTTTTCATATACCAGTTTTCCCAGTGCAGTTCTTGTCATGTATACAATGAATGTTACTTTAGGTTTCATTCTTTTGAGCTGTGTAATGTCAGAAGAAATACTGACACGCAAAAAGTAAGTGATTTGAGGCTGAAAGAAAGGGGCACCCTTGTATATTATAATGAAAATACAATATGATAGTACTTAGACAATGTTCAAATAGCGTGAACTGTTAGTTGAGAACACAATTTCATTCACGCAAGCAGTTATGGAGATAGCAAGGTGAGATAAGTATAAAAAAGATAGTAAACCAAATATCATGATATACAAAATAGTAAGTAATATAAATCAAGATAAGAGAGAAATATGCAGAACAATACAAAAAAAGTATACATATCTAGATGTGCTTTGTACACATCGCTCTAGATTACGAGTAGAGTGCAAATTAGTGCTCCCGCTCATTTGGTAACATCGCTAGACGGAGGCTTTTTAGGCATGCTGGGTTGCACTGGTATTATGGGTTGAAAATAAAAAGTTTGCGAACAAGCAAAAAAACGATGTGCACAAAAAAATTATCGCAACCTGGTTAAACTAGCTAACACTCATACTCGTGTGCTAACCCAACTACGTATATTCAAGAGCGCTAAACCTGACGTGAAATATTATTATTTCACATTCCAATGTTCTGTACATAGAAGAATATGTTCTATTTATTCTTAAATACATATTCTTAAATACAGGTAGCCCTCAGTTTACGCCGGGGTTAGGTTCCAGAATGAATGGTTGTAAATTGAAACCGTTGTAAATTGAAACCCAGTTTATAATGTAAGTCAATGGGAAGTGAGGGAGATAGGTTCCAGGTCCCTCTCAGAATTGTCATAAGTAACACCTAATACATTATTTTTAAAGCTTTGAAATGAAGACTTTAAATGCTAGACAGCATTATAAACCTAATAAAATAATCACACAACACAGAATATATAATTAAACTAAGTTAAATGAACAAAAACATTTGCTAAACATCATTATAAACCTAATAAAATAATCACACAACACAGACTTCACTTGCATGTTTCTGCAAACAGTTCTTTCTATGCATTCCAATCTGGACTGAGTTATAGACAGGAAGATCTTGTTCCTTTGAAATCTGCTCGATAGCTCAGGTCTGGTTAAACTGATTAATTTCAGCTTTCTTGGCTTTGCTGCAACACAAGCGGGCAGCTCCAACTACTGGCTATTTTAATAAATGCACTGCTTCTCAATGCTTTTCAATAGCAGTCACATGACTGGAAAAAAGGTTGTTATTCTGAAACGGTGTAAATGTATTTTACATGAACAGTATCAAATATATATTTAAAGGGACAGGAAACCCCAACATTTTCACCATGGATAAAACATACCATTTCAAACAACTTTCCAATTTACTTCTATTATGAAATTTGCTTCATTCTCTTGTTATCTTTTCCTGAAGGAACAGCATTGCACTACTGGCAGCTAGCTAAACACATCTAGTTAGCCAATCACAAGAGACAAATATGTGCACTGTGCAGGCACCAATCAGCAGCTAGTTCCCACAAGTGTATGATATGTGCGTATTCATTTTAAACAAGGGATACTAAGAGAACAAAGCACATTTAAAAATAGAAGTGAATTTAAAAGTGTCTTAAAATGACAAGCTCTATCTGAGTCGTGCAAGTTTAATTTAGAATTTCCTGTTCCTTTAATAATAAAAAGTACATTATTTTCTATATGAAGAACATAGGAATGTAAAATGTGCGTTTTCGCATCGTGTTTTGCAATTTCAGTTTTAATGCAGTTGGGTTAGAGCACATGAAAATATAGTAATCCTAGGTGCATTATTGAAATATTAAATATAAAATATTAAAAAATTATTATTATTATTAATATTATTAAAGATAATGTAAAATATTCTAAATAATCCATAGAATATATCTATGTATTTTACAGTATTTTTAATAATTTTTCTTGTTTTTTTAATTTTTCAATAACGTGTCTTAAGATTACTTCGTTTTCATGTGTGCTAAAACCTAAATTGCGTAACACGATGCGCAAAACGCATATTTTACATTCCTATGTTCTTCACATAAAAAAATTATGAACTTTTTATTATTAAATATATATTTCTATATTTATCTGAAACTGTTTAGGTAAAATATATATATTTACCTATAAATCTATAGGAATAGATATACTGTCTAGGTATACAGGCAGTGCAGAATTATTAGGCAAATGAGTATTTTGACCACATCATCCTCTTTATGCATGTTGTCTTACTCCAAGCTGTATAGGCTCGAAAGCCTACTACCAATTAAGCATATTAGGTGATGTGCATCTCTGTAATGAGAAGGGGTGTGGTCTAATGACATCAACACCCTATATCAGGTGTGCATAATTATTAGGCAACTTCCTTTCCTTTGGCAAAATGGGTCAAAAGAAGGACTCAGAAAAGTCAAAAATAGTGAGATATCTTGCAGAGGGATGCAGCACTCTTAAAATTGCAAAGCTTCGGAAGCGTGATCATCGAACAATCAAGTGTTTCATTCAAAATAGTCAACAGGGTCGCAAGAAGCGTGTGGAAAAACCAAGGCGCAAAATAACTGCCCATGAACTGAGAAAAGTCAAGCGTGCAGCTGCCAAGATGCCACTTGCCACCAGTTTGGCCATATTTCAGAGCTGCAACATCACTGGAGTGCCCAAAAGCACAAGGTGTGCAATACTCAGAGACATGGCCAAGGTAAGAAAGGCTGAAAGACGACCACCACTGAACAAGACACACAAGCTGAAACGTCAAGACTGGGCCAAGAAATATCTCAAGACTGATTTTTCTAAGGTTTTATGGACTGATGAAATGAGAGTGAGTCTTGATGGGCCAGATGGATGGGCCCGTGGCTGGATTGGTAAAGGGCAGAGAGCTCCAGTCCGACTCAGACGCCAGCAAGGTGGAGGTGGAGTACTGGTTTGGGCTGGTATCATCAAAGATGAACTTGTGGGGCCTTTTCGGGTTGAGGATGGAGTCAAGCTCAACTCCCAGTCCTATTGCCAGTTTCTGGAAGACACCTTCTTCAAGCAGTGGTACAGGAAGAAGTCTGCATCCTTCAAGAAAAACATGATTTTCATGCAGGACAATGCTCCATCACACGCGTCCAAGTACTCCACAGCGTGGCTGGCAAGAAAGGGTATAAAAGAAGAAAATCTAATGACATGGCCTCCTTGTTCACCTGATCTGAACCCCATTGAGAACCTGTGGTCCATCATCAAATGTGAGATTTACAAGGAGGGAAAACAGTACACCTCTCTGAACAGTGTCTGGGAGGCTGTGGTTGCTGCTGCTCGCAATGTTGATGGTGAACAGATAAAAACACTGACAGAATCCATGGATGGCAGGCTTTTGAGTGTCCTTGCAAAGAAAGGTGGCTATATTGGTCACTGATTTGTTTTTGTTTTTGTTTTGTTTTTGAATGTCAGAAATGTATATTTGTGAATGTTGAGATGTTATATTGGTTTCACTGGTAAAAATAAATAATTGAAATGGGTATATATTTGTTTTTTGTTAAGTTGCCTAATAATTATGCACAGTAATAGTCACCTGCACACACAGATATCCCCCTAAAATAGCTAAAACTAAAAACAAACTAAAAACTACTTCCAAAAATATTCAGCTTTGATATTAATGAGTTTTTTGGGTTCATTGAGAACATGGTTGTTGTTCAATAATAAAATTAATCCTCAAAAATACAACTTGCCTAATAATTCTGCGCTCCCTGTAGGTATATACAGAAATATATACAAATATGTATTTACAATAAAAAGGACATTATCCTATAAGTGAAGAACAATAAAATGTGAAATATGTACAGTACGTACACAGTAAAACACACATTTAAATACTGATCATTTTATCAGTATTATTATGAGTGTAATTGTACTTTTAAATGTATTTTTTGTGCCACTTTTTTGTCTAGTTTAACAGTTAACCAGAGCTCTAAAGTCGCCGTAATTTGACGCGCATTTAATTGCTCTCAAGCAAACGTGTTCACTTTCAACTCGTAATATATACGCTATTTCCAACACACGCAAAGAGCCACCAAATAACCCTTATCGCTTGCATGCAACAGTTAGCACGCCTTTCGTAATCTAGCCCGTAATAGGTGAATGTTCTGCAGTATAGCCACTGTGTGCTGTGCAGTGTATGACTTAGTCTTTATTATTTGTAGATAAGAATTTCTTCACAGAAATTGTTAAGAGGAGAAAACCATAGAAACCAAGTACCTTTAAATTTCCTCTTGTTCTTTAAATATATGGATCAGATGGTCAAGTGAACTCATATTCGTGTTTCTCTGCATTAGAACTTTCATACAGCTTTATCTCCTTGCTTTGAATACCATTGATTTGTCAGTTACTAAGCGTAAGCCCTATGTGCAATATATTAGAATTCATGTTCATATAAATGTACCCCTATTGCAGCTCGAACAAAGCATGGCTTTTGGATTTGGAATGAATTCAGATTTGAAGACCCCACAAAAACATATTTTCTTATGCTTTTTTAATACATTTGTGACATTAGAGCCACTATATCTTATCTGGGGCGGTTCAGCATGGCATTCCAATCAATAAGAAAACACCTTTTTTTATTTTTATTTTTCTATATTTTGAAAACAGATTTTTGCCTGTTTCAACTGGAATTTCTTGACTTTCTTTTTAATTGAAATGATTTGCTCATGCTTTGTTCACATGGTAATACATACTATATTTTTGGTTGAATAAATTAAGAAATAATGTTAAAATTACAATTTTAAAAACCTATAAAACTTCGAGCTCCCTGGGTATTGTAATTTCCATTAGGATATCCTGCATCTCTGGTTTGGCGATTCTGGCGCGTAGTGCTGCGGTGTGTGGTTTCTTCAGAGCATGACAATACTCTTCCAGTAATACTATCTGTGACGGATACCCCGGCTACCCCGACTGGGTAGCTCCGCCAAATGGGTCCTGCTTCCTCCCTGCCGACTGGAGCTATGTAGCTGGCAACTAACCACAGCCTGTAGCCACCCCTCAGGGTTCCACCCTGTGGCAGACTCCGGCTACCCAGACTAGATAGCTCTGCTAGAGGGTCCTTCCTCTGCCTGGAACAGGCTGATATGTAGCCCAGGAAAGTGATTTTAGCAGTAGCTCACCTAAATAACTAGACAAACTAGCATACATAACAGATTTTATTTTAAAACATACACTCCTTTTATACACAAAGCTCATCTTGATAAGACACTGGACAATACATTTTCATCTCAATTGAAGAATCATTTTAAAAGTGCTGCTTGCACATTCACTGGGAATCTGAGTTTAAAAGAAAGAAATATTCTAAGACCATTAATTAATATTAAAAAAATTTTTATTTCATCAAACACTTTACCTTAGTTATAAACACATTCGCCTAGATTACGAGTCTTGCGCTAGCCTTAAAAAGCAGCGTTGAGAGCTCCCAACGCTGCTTTTTAACGCCCGCTGGTATTACAAGTGTGGCAGGTACAGGTGTACCGCTCACTTTTTTTCCGCGACTCGAGCATACCGCAAATCCACTTACGTAAATTGCTTATCCTATCTTTTCAATGGGATTTTCCTAACGCCGGTATTACGAGTCTTGGAAAAAGTGAGCAGTACACCCTCTCATGTCAAGAGTAATACTGATAACGCATTTAAAAGTCAGTAGTTAAGAGTTTTATGGGCTAATGCCGTAACATAAAACTCTTAACTAAACTGCTAAAAAGTACACGAACACCCATAAACTACCTATTAACCCCTAAACCGAGGCCCCCCCCCCCACATCGCAAACACTATATTACATTTTTTAACCTCTAATCTGCCTAACCGGACATTGCCGCCACTTCAATAAATGTATTAACCTCTAAACCGCTTTATCTCCTTGCTTTGAATACCATTGATTTGTCAGTTACTAAGCGTAAGCCCTATGTGCAATATATTAGAATTCATGTTCATATAAATGTACCCCTATTGCAGCTCGAACAAAGCATGGCTTTTGGATTTGGAATGAATTCAGATTTGAAGACCCCACAAAAACATATTTTCTTATGCTTTTTTAATACATTTGTGACATTAGAGCCACTATATCTTATCTGGGGCGGTTCAGCATGGCATTCCAATCAATAAGAAAACACCTTTTTTTATTTTTATTTTTCTATATTTTGAAAACAGATTTTTGCCTGTTTCAACTGGAATTTCTTGACTTTCTTTTTAATTGAAATGATTTGCTCATGCTTTGTTCACATGGTAATACATACTATATTTTTGGTTGAATAAATTAAGAAATAATGTTAAAATTACAATTTTAAAAACCTATAAAACTTCGAGCTCCCTGGGTATTGTAATTTCCATTAGGATATCCTGCATCTCTGGTTTGGCGATTCTGGCGCGTAGTGCTGCGGTGTGTGGTTTCTTCAGAGCATGACAATACTCTTCCAGTAATACTATCTGTGACGGATACCCCGGCTACCCCGACTGGGTAGCTCCGCCAAATGGGTCCTGCTTCCTCCCTGCCGACTGGAGCTATGTAGCTGGCAACTAACCACAGCCTGTAGCCACCCCTCAGGGTTCCACCCTGTGGCAGACTCCGGCTACCCAGACTAGATAGCTCTGCTAGAGGGTCCTTCCTCTGCCTGGAACAGGCTGATATGTAGCCCAGGAAAGTGATTTTAGCAGTAGCTCACCTAAATAACTAGACAAACTAGCATACATAACAGATTTTATTTTAAAACATACACTCCTTTTATACACAAAGCTCATCTTGATAAGACACTGGACAATACCACAATTTTCCCACCATTCCCACCCCTCCAGACAGACTGGTGCCTCCATAGCAGCCATAGTCCCACAGAATCCCAGGACCCAGGTGTGACGGTTTTGGGGTGATCCCGGGGGAGCGACAGCACTTCCAGTGTGTCATTTGAAAGCTCTCGGTCCCCAGATGCCACAGTCCAAAAAGTGGCATGATTCGTTACTGGGGACCGAAGATACAGCCGTTGAAGTTATCAGGTTAGGGGTGCCCAAAAACCCTGGTTCCCAAAGAATCTCCTCTTCCGGTAATCCCCCCACCTCTTGTCCTCCCTAGTGGCTACCAAACCCTAAAAGAGCGGAGCTCTGGGGCAAAGGGCCACTGGAGTGTCCAGGGGTAAATTTAGCGGGTTTCCTGCTGTTCTGTGGCCGACCAGGAGTTCCAGGAGCCCGGTCAGCCTAGGAGGGTTTGTCCCGGTCATAGATCAGCTCTTCCATGACCAAGTGTACACAGCAAAACAACACATAGCACGCATCTGAGAAATCCCATAAGCCATGAAATGGCCAAATCTAATGTATCAGAGAGTGAGCCATGTAGAAGGGGGGTGGGGGGTAGCCTTAGCTGTCTGGCATCGGTGACACTATCAATTTACAATTTACTGACCACGTATTTATTCAGTGCTGTAATTTATTATTGCAATAAAGTGTCCTGGGGTGGTGGGGGTTAAATGTGTCATAATTTACTTTAAATATTATGAAATGATTAATTGCACACCTGTAGTTATCTGTCATGTGTTACCTTCTCGTTGACTACATATCGTTCGCTTCTTTAAAGGTCTTTTAAAATTTGTTGTAAAAACCCACTTGAAAGTCCTGTGATTCATCTGTTTCGTAGAGCTAATTCAACACTATCTGCAAATTAAAAAGACCCCTTTACTACTAATTAGTTTGCTTTGAAGTCAAGAAAAAAACATCCAGTCTGCTATACAATGCTTTTTGTGTGCAAATTCACACCTATAGGAAAATGGATTGTTATATTCTGCTTTGTTTTCTCCGTTCCAATCCATTAATAGATCCACAGTGTATATTATTAAACAATATTACATATAACAATCTAATTAATTATATATTGGAATTCTATTTTTTTTTCTATAGGAAAGTTAATTTAATAAAATTTGTATTAAACCTTAAGGTGATGGTAAACCCAAGCGTATAACAAACGCTATCTGCCGTGGGCGGCAGGAGGCGCTGTGTTGTCGATCTACTTTCCTTACAGATAGGGTGAGTTTAAAGGGACAGTCAAGTCCAAAATTAACTTCATGATTCAAATAGGGCATGCAATTGTAAATAACTTTCCAATTTACTTTTATCACCAATTTTAGCTAACCCTAGGTAGGCTCATATTCTAATTCCTAAGCCCTTGAAGGATGCCTCTTATGTGAATGGATTTTGACAGTTTTTCACCACTAGAGGCTGTTAGTTCATGTGTGTCATATAGATAACATTGAGCTCACGCACGTGAAGTTACCTAGGAGTAAGCACTGGCTAAAATGCAAGTCTGTCAAAATAAAATAAGGGGGCAGTCTGCAGAGGCTTAGATACAAGGTAATTACAGAGGTAAAAAGTATATTTATATAACTGTGTTGGTTATGCAAAACTGGGGAATGGGTAATAAAGGGATTATCTGTCTTTTAAAACAATAAAAAAATTCTGGTGTTGACTGTCCCTTTAACATCGTAATTCTACAAATGATGAGAGAAACTAAAGTTTATTTAGTGTTTGTTATATGCTTGGATTTACCATCACTTTAACAAGTTTTCAGGGAGACTTATTAGCAATCCAGTCTTTTATTATTATTATTATTATTATTATTATTAATAATATATATTATTTTAATAACAAATACCTAAATATGCGTTACATTAACAAAAAAACTCGGTTTATCCAAAGCATTTAAAAGTTAAAAGGAAAAATCCCTAGTGTGTGAAAATACTCCATTATAGCTGCAGGTGAAATGAACTAAAGGTCTAAGTATAGTACAATAGCAGCTTCTAACAAGAATTACAACATAATTCTCATATACCCTGATACTAAGCTTATTTTTTTCCCTGAGCAGTCTGTATAACAAACACGTTTGTGAAGCATTTTCATCTCAATTGAAGAATCATTTTAAAAGTGCTGCTTGCACATTCACTGGGGATCTGAGTTTAAAAGAAAGAAATATTCTAAGACCATTAATTAATATTAAAAAAAAATTTATTTCATCAAACACTTTACCTTAGTTATAAACACATTCGCCTAGATTACGAGTCTTGCGCTAGCCTTAAAAAGCAGCGTTGAGAGCTCCCAACGCTGCTTTTTAACGCCCGCTGGTATTACAAGTGTGGCAGGTACAGGTGTACCGCTCACTTTTTTCCGCGACTCGAGCATACCGCAAATCCACTTGCTTATCCTATCTTTTCAATGGGATTTTCCTAACACCGGTATTACGAGTCTTGGAAAAAGTGAGCAGTACACCCTCTCATGTCAAGAGTAATACTGATACCGCATTTAAAAGTCAGTAGTTAAGAGTTTTATGGGCTAATGCCGTAACATAAAACTCTTAACTAAACTGCTAAAAAGTACACGAACACCCATAAACTACCTATTAACCCCTAAACCGAGGCCCCCCCCCACATCGCAAACACTATATTACATTTTTTAACCTCTAATCTGCCTAACCGGACATTGCCGCCACTTCAATAAATGTATTAACCTCTAAACCGCTGCACTCCCGCCTCGCAAACACTAGTTAAATTTTATTAACCCCTAATCTGCCTCCCACAACGTTGCTGCCACTATATTAAATTTATTAACCCCAAAATCTAAGTCTAACCCTAACTCTAACACCCCCCTAACTTAAATATTATTTAAATAAATCGAAATAAAATTACTACAATTATATAAATTATTCCTATTTACAACTAAATACTTACCTATAAAATAAACCCTAAAATAGCTACAATATAACTAATAGTTACATTTGTATCTAGCTTAGGGTTTATTTTTATTTTACAGGCAAGTTTGTATTTATTTTAACTAGGTACAATAGTTATTAAATAGTTATTAATTATTTAGTAGCTACCTAGTTAAAATAAAGACAAATATACCTGTAAAATAAAACCTAACCTAAGTTACAATTACACCTAACACTACACTATAATTAAATAAATTAACTAAATTAACTACAATTAATTACAATTAAATTAAATAAACTAAATTGCGAAAAAAAACAAACACTAAATTACAGAAAATAATTACAAGTTTTTTAAACTAATTACACCTAATCTAATCCCCCTAATAAAATAAAAAAGCCCCCCAAAATAATAAAAATCCCTACTAAATTACAAATAGCCCTTAAAAGGGCTTTTTGCGGGGCATTGCCCCAAAGTTATCAGCTCTTTTACCTGTAAAAAAAAATACAATACCCCCCCAACATTAAAACCCACCACCCACACACCCAACCCTACTCTAAAACCCACCCAATCCCCCCTTAATAAAACCTAACACTACCCCCTTGAAGATCACCCTACCTTGAGACGTCTTCACCCAACCGGGCAGAAGTGGTCCTCCAGACGGTCCAAAGTCTTCATCCTATCCGGACAGAAGAGGTCCTCCAGATGGCCAGAAGTCTTCATCCAGGCAACATCTTCTATCTTCATCCATCCGGAGCAGAGCGGGTCCATCTTCAAGACATCCAATGTGGAGCATCCTCTTCTTTCGACGGCGACTGGAACAACGACGGGTCCTTTAAATGACGTCATCCAAGATGGCGTCCCTTCAGTTCCGATTGGCTGATAGAATTCTATCAGCCAATCGGAATTAAGGTAGAAAACATCCTATTGGCTGATCCAATCAGCCAATAGGATTGAGCTCACATTCTATTGGCTGTTCCAATCAGCCAATAGTATGCAAGCTCAATCCTATTGGCTGTTCTAATCAGCCAATAGGATTGAACTTCAATCGGGTGAAGACGTCTCAAGGTAGGGTGATCTTCAAGGGGGTAGTGTTAGGTTTTATTAAGGGGGATTGGGTGGGTTTTAGAGTAGGGATGGGTGTGTGGGTGGTGGGTTTTAATGTTGGGGGTATTGTATTTTTTTTTACAGGTAAAAGAGCTGATTACTTTGGGGCAATGCCCCGCAAAAAGCCCTTTTAAGGGCTATTTGTAATTTAGTATAGTGTAGGGATCTTTATTATTTTGGGGGCTTTTTTATTTTATTAGGGGGATTAGATTATGTGTAATTAGTTTAAAAAATGTGTAATTATTTTATTATTTTCTGTAATTTAGTGGGGGGGTTCTCGTAATTTAGTTTATTTAATTTAATTGCAATTAATTGTAGTTCATTTAGGTAATTTATTTAATTATAGTGTAGTGTTAGGTGTAATTTTAACTTAGGTTAGGATTTATTTTACAGGTATATTTGTCTTTATTTTAACTAGGAAGTTATTAAATAGTTAATAACTATTTAATAACTATTGTACCTAGTTAAAATAAAAACAAAGTTGCCTGTAAAATAAAAATAAATCCTAAGATAGCTACAATGTAACTATTAGTTATATTGTAGGTATCTTATGGTTTATTTTATAGGTAAGTATTTAGTTTTAATAATGAATAATTGATTTCATAATAGTATTTTTATTTAGATTTATTTAAACTATATTTAAGTAAGGGGGGGTTAGGGTTAGGGTTAGACTTAGGTTTAGGGGTTAATAACTTTATTATAGTGGCAGCGACGTTGGGGGCGGCAGATTAGGGGTTAATAATTGTAGGTAGGTTGCAACAACATAGGGGGCGGCAGAATAGGGGTTAATAACTATAATGTAGGTGTCGGCGATGTTGGGGGCGACAGATTAGGGGTTCATTAGTATAATGTAGGTGGCGGCGGTGTACGGAGCAGCATATTAGGGGTTAATAATATAATGCAGGTGTCAGCGATGTCGGGGGCGGCATATTAGGGGTTAATAAGTGTAAGCTTAGGGGTGTTTAGACTCGGGGTTCATGTTAGGATGTTAGGTGTAGACATAAAAATTATTTCCCCATAGGAGTCAATGGGGCTGCGTTAGGAGCTGAACGCTGCTTTTTTGCAGGTGTTAGACTTTTTTCAGCCAAATCTGCCCCATTGATTCCTATGGGGAAATCGTGCACGAGCACGTTTTGCCAGTTTACCGCTACCGTAAGCAGCGCTGGTATTGAGGTGAGATGTGGAGCTAAATTCTGCTCTACGCTCACTTTTTTGCAGCTGACGCCGGGTTTCTAAAAACCCGTAATACCAGCGTTACTGTAGGTGAGCGGTAAGGAAAAACTGTGCGCTAGCACCGCACACCATTACCGACAAAAACTCGTAATCTAACCGATTGGTTGCTGAGGTATGTCTGAATAATTTGTGTGCACTTTAATTTTGTTATATTTGATTCATATCCATCCGGAGTAAGTCTGTAGCGCTTGAACCTTTTTGTGATAATAATTGTGGTAATTCATTCTGTGAGAGTATATACTGACTGTATGTGTAAAGCCCAACTATTACCCACATTTGGGGCTCACCTAATCATAGTGGTGACCGGGCTCAACTGGGCTGTGATTGGGTAGTGTTTCAGCATGATGTGGAGGAGCCAGCATAGGCGGGGGGGGGGGGGGGGGGGGGCTCGCAATGTGTGCAGTGTGCACTAATGCAATGCCTGCCTCCCAATTTTAATTGTGCTGCACCAATGACCTCTGAGAGTTAAAAAGTAAAAAAACATGAAAAAACAACAACTGAGTTTGCATCCTCCCTGCTGGGGTGCCGTAAGGTGTTTACCTAGCTGGCCTTATTGAAGCACTGGCCCTGTACTCAAACATATACATATATACATATATACACATACATATAAGTATTTAGACATGTAACTTTTTATTGTAATTTTTAAAATAATTTTTATCAGACAGTGTTATTATAAGTATAACTGTACTCTTAAATGTATTTTTGATGTTTTTTGTGACACTTTTTATTCAAGAGCTCTAAAGTCGTGCGAACCCAACACACGTTAAAGGGCCACTAAAGCCAAAATCTTTCTTTCATGATTCAGATAGAGAATAGAAATTTAAACATTACAATTTACTTCCATTATTTATTTTGCTTCATTTTTTAAATATCCTTATTTGGAAAAAAAAAAGTAATGCACATGGTGAGCCAATCACACCAGGCTTCTATGTGCAGCAACCAATCAGCAGCAAGTGAGCATATCTAGATATGCTTTTCATCAAAGAATATCAAGAGAATATAACAAATTAGATAATATAAGTAAATTAGAAAGATGTTTAAAATTGCATTCTCTTTCTAAATCATAAAAGAAAAAATGTGGGTGGCATGTCCCTTTAAATTCAATTGTGCTCAAGCAAAGGTGCTTACTTTCAGCTTGCAAACATCCCGGGTAATATTGCTCATGCACTCATTCGTAATCTGACCCTATGTGGGGAAGTTGGAAAAGGTAATTAATTGAAATGGTTTCCCTGCAAAATTCCACACAAGGCAATTCACACAGGACTTCAATTAGAATGTAATATACCCCATAGTGTAAAAAAGTTCCTAAAACAATGACAGTCTTGGACTGGCCTCCACAGAGTCCCGACCTGAATATTAAAGAGACAGTATGGGGTCACCTGGACAGAGAGAGAAATATTTTCATGTTGGGTTAGCTGATATGAGAATATGCGATAGGGTTTGCGCGAGAGTGTTTGGTTTTATTTAATTTTTCCCCCCATTGACTTCTACGGGGGAATACATGAACGTGCATGCAATTTTTTAAGTTACATTTTTAGCGTTTGTCGGGTTAGCTCGTGAGCGAAAACAGTTTACTTTCAACTCATAATACGAACTAACTTGTTGCGCACAGAAAGCTTACTTCTAGCGCAATTAACGCTCGAGTGGGAGTATTAATTAGTGCTCCACTTGTAATCTGGCCCACAATGGGGGAAAGCAAGCAGGGATACTTACCTAGATGTGCTAATTGTCTATACAATAATTCTATGGCTCTTACCTTTATGAAATGGAGGATTTTAATTTCATGCTTTTATCTCCACCATAACTTAAAGGGTCACTGAACCCAAATTTTTTCTTTTGTAAATCAGATAGAGCATGAAATTTTAAGCAACTTTCTAATTTACTCCTATTATCATTTTTTTTTTATTCTCTTGGTATCTTTATTTAAAATGCAAGAATGTAAGTTTAGATGCCGGCCCATTTTTGGTGAACAACCTGGGTTGTCCTTGCTGATTGGTGGATAAATTCATCCACCAATAAAAAAGTGCTGTCCAGAGTTCTGAACAAAAAAAAGCTTAAATGCCTTCTTTTTCAAATAAAGATAGCAAGAGAAAGAAGAAAAACTGATAATAGGAGTAAATTAGAAAGTTGCTTAAAGTTGCATGCTCTATCTGAATCATGAAAGAAAAATTTTGGGTTCAGTGTCCCTTTAAATGAATATCGTCTTTTCTCTGTATATATATATATATATATATATATATATATATATATATATATATATATATATATACACCGTAAACACACAAACTGACTCACTCACGAACTCTCTCTCTCACACACACATATATATATATATATATATACCTGTATATATATATATATAAATATATATATATATATATATATATATATATATATATATATATATATATATATACATATATATATATATATATATATATATATATATATATATATATATATGCCTAAACACATAAACTGACTCACTCACTAACTCTCTCACACACACACACATATATATATGTCAAAGTAGACTTGTATTGTCCCCTTCTGCTGAGTATATTATAAACCACTGCCAGGATAGAACAATGTCACTAGCAATAGATACAGTAACTTGGTTATGGAGCAGGAATATTGCAAAATATGATAAACATAATTGTATTGCAAAGGCTCAAAGCCAGCGTTATTCTAAATTTGATTTGTGGCGTGAAAAAACAGAGATTACTGTGCAGCGTGTCTCTGCGCGTTGTCACTCATGAATGACACTTTTACAGAGGCAGGGGGACACACTAGGAAAATCGCCTTCCCATCGCTCTGCTCATATAATGCTGGGGGAGTTTGCGTTATCTCACTATAATTGTGTCTTTTGTTGCACTCAACATTCCTGATTCTTTTAATGCTTCCTTATATGATGCTGCAGAACTAAAGAACAGAATATATATTGGGTATTTGTATGGATATAAAGAGAAGTAACAGTAATGTATTTACTGTTTGTGCTGCCCTAGGCACTGGTAAGGTACTGGAGGGCATAGCAGCAGGAATGCATAATGCCATGGAACTACTTCTTAACATTTACTGCCCACCCCCTAAATTCCACTGCCCTAGGCGCTTCCCTAGTTAAAGGGATATAAAGGTCATCATTGAACTGTGCATAAATACATTTAATTTTTAAATAGCAAAAATTTTGTAATATATTTCCATTAGCAAAAAGGCTTCTGGCAAAAAGTTATTACAGTTTCAGCGGCATACGCACATATCCTTTGTGTAACAAGAGGGTCAGGATTGCATCACAATGCCTGCTCAGGGAGCAGAGAGTGCACAAATAGTACAGATATCACTGGTTACAGTGCAAAAGGACATATAGCACTAGTGGTAGCATAATCAGGCCCATACGATTTTTGGTAGTGAAGAGTACCCATAGCATTAGTGGTAGTGTAAAGGACCCATAGCATTAGTGATAGTGTAAATGACCCATAGCATTAGTGGCAGTGTAAAGGACCCATAGCATTACTGGTAGTGTAAAGAACCCATAGCATTAGTGGTAGTGTAAAGGACCCATAGCATTAGTGATAGTGTAAAGGACCCATAGCATTAGTGATAGTGTAAAGGACCCATAGAATTAGTGATAGTGTAAAGGACCCATAGCGTTAGTGGTATTGTAAAGAACCCATAGCATTATTGGTAGTGTAAAGGACCCATAGCATTAGTGATAGTGTAAAGGACCCATAGCATTAGTGATAGTGTAAAGGACCCATAGTATTAGTGGCAGTGTAAAGGACCCATAGCATTAGTGGTAGTGTAAAGAACCCATAGCATTAGTGGTAGTGTAAAGGACCCATAGCATTAGTGATAGTGTAAAGGACCCATAGCTTTAGTGGTAGTGTAAAGAACCTATAGTATTAGTGGTAGTGTAAAGGACCCATAGCATTAGTGGTAGTGTAAAGAACCTATAGCATTAGTGGTAGTGCAAAGGACCCATAGCATTAGTGGTAGTGTAAAGGACCCATAGCATTAGTGATAGTGTAAAGGACCCATAGCATTAGTGGTAGTGTAAAGGACCCATAGCATTAATGATAGTGTAAAGGACCCACAGCATTAGTGGTAGTTTAAAGAACCTATAGCATTAGTGGCAGTGTAGAGAACCGATAGCATTAGTAGCAGTGTAGAGAACCCATAGCATTAGTGGTAATGTAAAGGATTCATAGCATTAGTGGTAGTGTAAGGGACCCATATCATTAGTGGCAGTGTAGAGAACCCATAGCATTAGTGGCAGTGTAGAGAACCCATAGCATTAGTGGTAGTGTAAAGGATTCATAGAATTAGTGGCAGTGTAGGGGACCCATAGCATTAGTGCTAGTGTAGAGGTCCCATAGCATTAGTGGCAGTGTAGAGGACCCAAGGCATTAGTGGTAGTGTAAAGGACCCAAAGCATTAGTGTAAAAGACCCATAGCATTAGTGTTAGTTTAAAGGACCCATAGCATTAGTGGTAGTGTAGAGGACCCATAGCATTAGTGGTAGTGTAGAGGGCCCATAGCATTAGTGGTAGTGTAGAGAACCCATAGCATTAGTGTTAGTGTAAAGGACCCAAAGCATTAGTGGTAGTGTAGAGAACCCATAGCATTAGTGTTAGTTTAAAGGACCCATACTATTAGTGGTAGTATAGAGGACCCATAGCATTAGTGGTAGTGTGGAGAACCCATAGCATTAGTGTTAGTTTAAAGGACCCATAGCATTAGTGGTAGCGTAGAGGACCCATAGCATTAGTGGTAGTGTAGATGACCCATAGCATTAGTGGCAGTGTAAAGAACCCATAGCTTTAGTGGTAGAGGACCCAAAGCATTAGCGGTAGAGTAGGGAACCCATTGCATTAGTGGTAGTGTAAAAGACCCATAGCATTAGTGGTATTGTAAAGGACTCATAGCATTAGCGGTAGTGTAGGGAACCCATAGCATTAGTGGTAGTGTAAAGGACCCAAAGCATTAGTGGTAGTGTAAAGGACCCAAAGCATTAGTGGTAGTATAGGGGACCCATAGCATTAGTGGTAGTATAGAGGACCCATAGCATTAGTGGTAGTTTAAAGGACCCATAGCATTAGTGGTAGTGTAGATGACCCATAGCATTAGTGGTATTGTAAAGAACCCATTGCTTTAGTGGTAGAGGACCCAAAGCATTAGCGGTAGTGTAGGGAACCCATAGCATTAGTGGTAGTGTAAAAGACCCATAGCATTAGTGGTATTGTAAAGGACCCATAGCATTAGAGGTATTGTAGGGAACCCATAGCATTAGTGGTAGTGTAAAAGACCCATTGCATTAGTGGTATTGTAAAGGACCCATAGGATTAGTGGTAGTCTAGAGAACCCATAGCATTAGTGATACAGTGTAAAGGACCCTTAGCATTAGTGGCAGTGTAGAGAACCCATAGCAATAGTGGTAGTGTAAAGGACCTATAGCATCAGGGCCGCCACTAGAAATTTTTGGGCCCCTGACTTAACCATTGATCCGGCCCCCCCCCCCCCCTTGACATGTGCAATTTTTGACCAAGTGACTAAAATATATATGCACTTTATTCTTAAGTGTCTATTTAAACTTGGAAATGTTGTAAAGGTAGTAACATACAAACACACAGACACACTCATACACTGACACACACACTCACACATAAGGATTCACATATAGACACTCTAGCAGACACACAAAGAAACACACAAACACACTCAGACACAGACACCCACACAGACACTCAGCACTTGATTACATTGACCTGACAAGTAATGAGGTAGACTACAGTTTTGTAAAAAAGTAGATTTAGAAAACAAAATATGTTTTGTTATCTTTTTGTAAAGGAAGATGTCAACTAAATGATGACAACAGCATGCAGTGGCTGAAAGTAAGGGCCCTGAACTGCCTAAACAATAATTTAAAGGTTAAATGGTGTATTGGTGACTTCCATAAAGGTCTCATTAGTCTCAAAGTCTGTAGAAAGATGTGAATAATCAGTAGTAAGGTCAAAATGTCCTAAAAAGGAACAGACCATGGACACACACACACACACACACACAAACTCAAACTTGCACATACACCCAAGGAAACACCGACAGAGACAGCCTCAGAAAACACACAAAGACATACAAACACACACACAGAGACACCCACAGAAAACACACAAAGACATACACACACAGAGAGGCAACCACATAAAACACAGAAAGACATGCATACACACACCCTCACTGAGACATCCACAGAGAACACACAAAGACATACACACACCCTCACAGAGACACCCACAGAAAACACACACCCTCACAGAGACATCCACAGAAAACACAGACATACATACATATACACACACACACCCTGACAGAGACATCCACGGAAAACACAGACATACACACCCTCACAGAGGCATCCAGAGAAAATACGCAAAGGCAAACATACACACACCCTCGCAGAGACACCCATAGAAAAAGCTCAAAGACATACACACCCACCCTCCCTCACAGAGACATCCACAGAAAACACACACCCTCACCGAGACATCCACAGAAAACACACAAAGACATAGACACACCCTCAAAAAGACACCCACAGAAAACACACACGCTCACAGAGACATTCACAGAAAACACAGACATACATACATACACACACACACACCCTCACAGCGACATCCACAGAAAACACAGACATACACATCCACCCTCACAGAGGCATCCAGAGAAAATACACAAAGGCAAACATACACACACCCTCGCAGAGACACCTATAGAAAAAGCTCAAAGACATATGCACACACCCTCACAGAGAGACCCACAGAAAAAATACATACACACTCATAGAGACACAAACCAAAGCACAAAGACAAAACACAGACACCCACAGAAACACTCACAGGAGGAAACATTTATGCACCTTGCATCCCCTAAATCAACAGTGTGTGACATGCATGATAAAAATATTGCAGAAATTAAGAGATCACTTTTTGAAGAATCATATTTGTAAATGTGTAAACAAAAATAATTCAGTGAATTTGAAATTGTACATTAATGATCTGGGTAGATGGCTAGATGAAGAAAAGTACTTTTAAAAGGTTGACATATGTTTGTTTGTTTTTTCCCTATTTTCCCCAACCAAGAGCACCACTTCAAATATAGTGTACAAATGTTCCCATCTGTCAGCTGTACTTATGGATTTTGAAAATGCTGTACTCTATATGGTCTTGGTGGAACCATAAGCTGTGGTACTCATACCATTAGATCTGGTTAAATGCAGGATTTAGGCTTGTTGGTATGTATTTCAAAATTAAGTCAGCTGTAAAGTAAACTGAACAGTTTTAAGTTAACTTGTATAATTTCAAACAGTGAGCAATCTTAGTCTGAGAGTATAACATTTTATGCAGATGTAAAAATCTTAGATAAAATGCCTCCTTACATCTGGAAAGTCCTTGCATAAAGGGGCAGTAAACTGAAATGTAATATATATATATATATATATATATATATATATATATATATATATATATATATAAAATGCATATCTGCCAAAAGGGCACCTACAATTTGTGTATTGAGGAGGAAACATTTCTGCATGGTTTTAAATATGTAATTTCTACAGCATTGTCAAGTAATCATAAATACACTGCTGCTAAAAAAAATGTTTTTATGGACCCCTGGCCCCACCATACAACTACTACCACACTGAAGTTACAATCCGAAATTGCGCAAAGAAATAAAAAACATTTGCTAAGTAAGTCCTACCTCCTCTGCAAATGAAAGTTATCAGAAATCCTCTCAAATGCTAATATTTTACTCCTAGCACTCTGCCGTAGTACCCACTAGTGGCTGCCAACATTTTTTTTTTTTAGTTTTTGCCTCATGGGGCCCCCCTGGCCAATTGGGCCCCTGACAGGAGTCACCCCTGTCACCCCCTGATGGCGGCCCTGTATAGCATTAGTGGCAGTGTAGATAACCCATAGCATTAGTGGCAGTGTAGAGAACCCATAGCATTAGTGATACAGTGTAAAGGACCCTTAGCATTAGTGGCAGTGTAAAGAACCCATAGCATTAGTGGTAGTGTAACGCAGGGTTTGCCAACCTTTCGGACCTCAGGGACCAGTAAACTAACAATTTTGAATCCCGTGGACCACTAACATGATTTTTTTTTTTTTTTAAACGGTGCAAACCTCTATAATGTGTATATATACATACACACACACACACATACTGTACATAACTAGTATAACCATAGCTAAGTTTACATTATGTATATATTTACATATTTTTAAGAATTATTTTTTGGAATTAAAGGGACATAATACTCATATGCTAAATCACTTGCAGTATAACTGTAAAAAACTGACAGGAAAATATCACCTGAGCATCTCTATGTAAAAAAGGAAGATATTTTACCTCACAATTTCCTCAGTTCAGCAGAGTAAGTTCTGTGTAAAAAGTTATACTCAGCTGCAGGTAAAAATCAGCATCAGCGGACTTCCGGTGGGCGGGACGACCGAGTAGCAGCAGCGGTAAAGAGCTCCGTATACACACAGCTATAATAAGTGTCTCCGCTGCTGATATTCCACTCCCCGTGACTTCTTTTCTTGCCGGGCTGACTATTAGTGCCTTGGCTGATCTCCCACACGCAGGACTTGTCATCCGGTCCTGGTCCCCGGGGGCAAATTTAAAGAAAAAAGAAAAGGGCGCGAACAGACGCCATCACTGCGGGGGTCACAGAGCTGTCTGGTTCCTGATCCCTGCTCAACTATCTTGACACCTCGGCCTTTGGCAGTGCAGCAGAGAGCTCCTCTCCCCTGGGCAACATCAATCCTTCTAGAATTGAATACAGACAGGCACCGCAGGCGGAGGTGAATGGCCCTAGGGCTCAGAACTTTGCTCCCAAGTTTTGTGGGCCTCGGAGCCAGAGGATAATTGTGAGTACGCACATAATACACTGCAGGCTACCTTGTCTCAAACACAAACTACTGAAGATAGGTAAACACTCAGGAGCTAAGGAGATGGGACTGATCTGCTAATTTTGACCACTCTAATAACCCTGCCAACAGCTTGTTTGTTTTTCCTTCTTTGCATCATTGGAGTTAAATGCACACATCACCTGCCTAGAGACTTGCCTCATATATATACCACTGTGTTGGGTGCGACTTAGTAGCACTGTATGCCTCTTCCCCCTTTTGTCTTTTTCCTTGCTAACTTAAAGGGAGGGAGTGAGACAGAGGAATTTGGAGAGATAACGAAGTTTGCATTTGTCCGTTTACCACTTGCTGGCGCACATGGCTGTTTTAAATTTATTATAACAACTCATTTATGCAAGCATCAGACACCATCTAGTGGCTTAACCTCACATCCTCTACCTACAACAGTGGACAAATACTACAATCTTACTAAACATCATTGTTTTAGACACAAGGACTTAGACCTTAATCGTATCTCACTCTGTGTGGGCCCTATACCTCGCCCTTCCTAAATTGGGCTCATTGAGACCTCCTGTTGCACACACAGCTTGCCAGCGCTCTATTCTATGAAAGTTGACGACTATTTCCACAGAATTCCCCAATCTGGGACAGACAATATGAGTTGCAGGTCAAAAACACAAGAAAAGCGGCTGAAACAGGTTGCTGAAACCATCATTCATAACTCCCAACAGGAGGGTGAGGGGAGCTCATCAAGTGACCATGCTGCCTTATTGCAAGAGTTGAAGGCTTTTTTCTTACCTAAAATGGACAACCTACAGGCAGGGGTAGACACGCTTACTACTGAAGTGCGTGCCTTTTCTACTCGCTTGAATAATGCGGAGCAAAGAATTTCTGAGGTGGAGGACAGGCAACAGGAATCCGAAGTGTCTCTGAAGAATCTTCTGAAGCAAAACCAATACTTACAAGACAAGGTCGAGGACCTAGAGAATCGCAGCAGGCGAAATAATCTGCGCATAGTAGGGGTACCAGAAACGATTAAAGATAAAGACCTGCTGGATTTTACTGCCTCCACCCTCCCCGCACTTCTTGGCATGCCTCAAGATTGCCTGCCCCTTGACATAGAGAGAGCCCACCGCATTGGTCCTGACAGACATCTGGAGAACTCTAAAGAAAGGCCGCGTCAGGTGATTTTCAAGTGTTTAAACTACCAAGACAAGATCACGATACTACGCGCTTATAGAGGTACAAAAGAAGTCAAATATGAGGATCATCGTCTCTTACTTTTTCAAGACTTCTCTGTGGAAGTCACTAGAAGACGCAAAGACTTTGCACCACTCTGCTCTCTCCTTCATGAAAAGGGTCGTCGGTTTGCTCTCCTGTACCCAGCTAAGCTTAGGTTGCAGACGTCTTCTGGGCCTAAGATTTTCCATTCCCCTGCAGCGGTACAGGCCTATTTATCGTCTGAACGAAGACAGGACAATGGCTGAAATATTCTCTAATGATAGTTTGTATTTTGTATCTGTGAAACATAATTCGTGTGTCTTTACATGATGTGTACTTTTCTTTTTCAGGTATTGCTTTTTCTTTTTCCCCTTGTTATTATAGACAAGGGAGATCAAATCCATGCTCTAATACCAAATTTTGGCTTAGGTTTCTCAGCCCAAAGTTGCCAGCCTGAACTCTCCTATCTACCTTGGCTGAACCCATTTCCTGGAGAATACCCGGGGTGCCCTTTTCTGCACGCTAATTCCCCTTTGGTCCCCCCCTCTAGCTTTGGGCACCTAATAGTTCTGTGTTGCCTGAACAGGGCTTCTCCTCTCTGCCTGGTAGGCATGCTGGTTAACATACCCCAGTTCCTTTTTATTGCCCATTTAGAATTACTATCCCATGTTATAGTTCATTGGAGCCACTGCCACCCTCTGGCTCAGCATCCTAAATGCCCCATACCCTACTTAGGGC
Source organism: Bombina bombina (assembly GCF_027579735.1). Classification (NCBI taxonomy): domain Eukaryota; kingdom Metazoa; phylum Chordata; class Amphibia; order Anura; family Bombinatoridae; genus Bombina; species Bombina bombina. The sequence goes on from NC_069505.1 coordinate 388,734,735, forward strand.
ATACCCTGTTAATGTCTTTTTATCTTGGTTGTCATGTTCTTCATGCGATATGGTTACTGTTTCATACTAAAATGTTTATGCCAGAAATGTCACTGTACTGCTTACATGTGCCTCTTTTTTGTCTCCCTTCCAGCTTCTATCATGGGGAGTCCCGGGCCCCTCTGGGCTTGCCCTCCGCAGACCACTTCATCAGGACTTCTGACATACTCTTACAACTAACGGCTTATCACAGTGAGTCACCTTGGGTACAATATGGTGCTTGGGGGCTGCTATTCCTTCTTCTTTACAGGAACGCACTACACGCTGCCTTCCCCACTCAAGACGACAATAGAGCACACTCTCTTTACAGTCTAACACACGACCATAAGGTAACTCTTTGCCTAATATTAGCATTCTTACACTATTTCTATGGCAGTACCTGTTAGAATAGTTTCTTGGAATGTGGGAGGCATTACATCACCTGCAAAGAGAGGTACTATCCTGCAACATTTAAATTCACTACAGGCTGACATAGCTTTGCTTCAGGAGACTAGACTGACGGCAGACGAACACGATAAGCTAAAGAGGCGTTGGGTAGGTCAGGCACTATACTCTCCAACAGAGGGCAGAAAGAGAGGGGTAGCTATTTTGGTGAGGAAAGGTCTCCCAATTTCCTTCTCGCAGGTTGACATTGATCAGAAAGGCAGGTATATTATAGCTCTGTTGCAAATTCATCAATTTACCTACACCATTTGTAATATTTATGGCCCGAACGAGGTTAACCCTAATTTCTGGTCAACTTTACTGGCAAAATTATTAACCTACAATGCCCCGATGATTATGGGAGGGGATTTTAACCTGGCCCAGGCTGTTCCTCTAGATAGATTTAAAGATCCATCAGTGCTAGGTCACATGACACAACGTGCCCCACATAGTAGAGAGGTAACTCTAATTAGCTCTTTCAAAGAGACACTAGACTTGGTAGATGTCTGGAGAACAAAAAATCCAGAGGAAAGAGACTTTACTTGCCTATCTAAGACACACCACACAATGTCAAGGATAGACTATTTCCTTACCTCTTCAACATTAACACCTCAAGTTCACACTAGTACCATAGCACAGATTACAATCTCGGACCATGCCCCTATCATACTACTATTGCAACCTACACCAAGGACCCCCCCTAAGAAATCTTGGAGATTCCCCACGTATCTCTATAACAACATAAATTTTCGCAATCACCTAAAGTCCTCATGGGTACACTATACATCAGACAATAATACACATAAAGATACCCCCGACCTATTCTGGCATGCCTCTAAGGCGGTAATGAGGGGCTGTATCACGGCCTTTACGGCCCAATACAACAAAAACAACAGACGAATTGATGGTGACTTTCTGGCGCAGTTAACCGCGGCGTACAATGACTACCTTTCTGACCCCTCCCTCGCATCTCAAAAAAAGTACTACGAGCTTAAGCAGGCCAGGGACACGTTTTTAACTCAACAACATCTCAAATTTGACATACATAGGCAGGGTAGATACTTTCGCCAGGGTAATAAATCTGGTAAGCTCCTGGCCAAACTGGTTCATTCTTACCGCCCCAAATCCTATATAGCGGCTTTAAACTCCCAGTCCAAACTAACTTCAGATAATAAAGACATTATGTCGGAATTTGTTAAGTATTACAAGGAACTATACACTAGCCAGACAATAGACCATGAGGCAAAGTTGAAATTCTGGGGCTCGGTGCAGTTACCCACTATTTCTGAGGAGCAAAAATCGGCCCTTAATGCCCCGATCCATGTACAAGAGATTATCAAAGCCATACGACATAGCAAATTAGGGAAGGCCCCAGGCCCAGATGGGCTGCCATCTGAATATTTCAAGCTTTTGAGTGAGGAAATGGCTCCCACTTTAGCCTCTCTGTTCTCAGCATACCTGGAAGGGGCATCACGATTAGATAAGCGTTTCTCAGAAGCGAACATTTGCTTGATTCCTAAACCTGACAGGGACCATACCCAGACCTCATCATACCGCCCAATCTCCCTTCTTAATGGGGATTACAAACTTCTTACAAAGATCCTGGCTGACCGTCTAGCGACGGTCTTGCCATCTGTCGTACACATGGACCAGACAGGCTTTGTAAAAGGGAGGTCCTCGGTACTTAATATCCGGAAAGTCCTAGCCATCTCTTCACATTATTGGTATAATGCAACATCTCAAACCCCATCCAAATTGCCAGATGCGTGCCTTTTGGCACTTGACGCGGAAAAGGCATTTGATCGGATTGAGTGGGATCATTTGCACACCTCCCTAGAACAATTCGGAATTTCGGGTTGCTTTGCTGACTTCCTCCGTACACTGTATCAGGTCCCTATGGCATCCCTTATAGTCAATGGAGAGCTTTCCCCCTCTTTTACACTTCAAAGGGGAACTAGACAGGGCTGCCCCCTTTCCCCCCTGTTGTTTGATCTGGCCATAGAGCCCCTGGCCTCATACATTAGACAACATTGTGCAGGACTTGATGTGCTTGGACATAAATATCATCTCTCATTATACGCAGATGACCTACTCCTGTTTGTGGGTGACCCCAGTAACAACCTCCAGCCCCTCCTGGATACCATCAAGATATTCGGGTCCTTTTCGGGGTATAAAATCAATGTTGATAAATCGGAGGTAACCTGGTTGCAGAACCTCGGTGACACCACACTGTCAGGCAGTGGCCTCAGGGTCACAGAGGGATCCTTCAAATATCTTGGGATCCTTTTACACATTGATCCCACGAAACTATACCACCTCAACCTCACAGGAGTCATTGCAAACATCAAACAATTATTGTCAGGTTGGACAAGGCTCCCCTTGTCCCTTTCGGGGAGGGTTCAGCTTTTTAAGATGATCGCCCTTCCTAAGCTCCTCTATCCGCTACAGATGCTGCCTCTTCTATTGACACATAAAGATGCTGCCTCTCTCCAGACCTCATTGGGTCGCTTTATCTGGCAAGGGAAAAAGCATAGGATAGGTAAAAAGTATCTATTTATGTCCTCGAGTGAGGGTGGGCTCCGCCTTCCAAACATTATCTGGTACAACTGGTCCACATTGTCTAAGATTGTCTTGGACTGGATGGTAGGGAATACATATTTCACCGTCCCTGAGTTAGAGGGTGGTCTTATTAGGCCTTTACATCTTGCTTTCCTGCCCCACTCACCTCTCAAATCGCTTCCTTTATCCATACAATCTCATATATTATTCAAAGATCCTTTGAGGGCGTGGTCCGGGATTTGTAAGCTATGGGGGACACAACATCTAGTGACTAAATATTTGCCGATTCAGGGCAATCTACAGTTCATCCCTGGTTACACGACTGAAGTGTTTGCTACATGGCACCACCGACATCTTACAAGACTTCAAATATATGGAAGAATGAAAACAGCATCAATCTGCAGGGAGGTGCACGTACCCAGGTCCTGCCAATGACCTCCAATAATGTCCAATTTCACAAAAAGAACAGCACCAACCAAAGATGAGTAAAAGTGTATCTTTATTGGGACATCTCCAAACACAGCACAGAACACGTGTTCTGTGCTGTGTTTGGAGATGTCCCAATAAAGATACACTTTTACTCATCTTTGGTTGGTGCTGTTCTTTTTGTGAAATTGGATCTTACAAGACTTCACCAACTTTTTAACCCACTCACTTTAGACATCATACCCTTTTCTGAATTGCAAAGCTCGCACGATCTCCCAGGGACACATAGGTTTGCGTATTTTCAATGCAGGCATTATCTGTATAAACTCATCTCGGACAAGCTGTTGACTACCGAGCCTTCCAACATTGATAAATTGTGTGCTCTAGCTAAGCAGGGCTCTTATAAGATATCGCACACTTATGACCTATTGCTTAAACATTGTGAAGGGCTTACTAGACAGGGACTTGTAACGAAATGCGCAAACAGTAGAGAACTGACGGTGGACTCTGACCTCATTACAGGGAGCCTCGGGAAGGTACATGCTAGTACAATCTCAGCCAATCTAAGGGAGACACATATGAAATTTATCCACCAGTCCTACATCACACCTGGCATTCGAGCCAGATGGGTCTCGGGGGCGGAGAATATCTGCAATAGGTGTAGGTACCCATCCCCAGATTGGATTCACTTATTGTGGGATTGCCCCAAGCTGAGAGGATTTTGGTTTAGAGTTTCTTATTGGTTGACAAAAGTAACAAATCAACAGGTGACCCTTACAGCACAACATGTTATATTTCTGATACCCAAAGACAGAATTTATAAGTTTGACATTTTTCTCACGACTGTCTTGATGCTGGCTAGGATGGTTATTCTGAAGGGGTGGGCTAGCAATAGAGCACCCCCACTCGGGCAGCTGCTTGGCAGAGTACACAACCAAATGTTGACTGAGCAGGCGGATACAAAGGGGGATCCGGAAAAAAGAGTCAGGAAATTTATCCACAAGTGGGAGGCTTACCTTCTATTTCTTTCACCTAGAGTAAGAGACAGTGTTATATACCCATTTAGAAATAGCCTTTTCATTTTGAATGAGAACCTCCGAGGTAAATGGTGCTTACAGACTGACTGACTTGTCTCGCTTATCTGTGAATACTTGAGGTCTTGACATTTGTACAATTACTGGATCTTGCTGCTTGGTCTGTGGGGGGCGAATCGGAGGGTCCGGGTAAGTGCTAATGTTATTCTTTGCGAATTGTCTGTTCATATTTCTGTTTTTGTCTCTTTTCTTTGTTTTTGTTTTTGTTTTATTTTTGGTTGTTCACTTGGAAAAAATGAAAATTGTGTGGACGGTTTGATTCCCTGCCTCTGCAGGAGGAAATCTTCCTTTATATCATCAGTAACTATGATGGACTTGGCAAATCTTACAAGTGCTTTAGCATTTCTTATTGTTCAACTTGTTATGTATATGGTGAATCATTTTGTCCTCACTATTAATAAATAAAGTTATTAAAAAAAAAAAATCAGCATCAGCAGTGCTTAGGTCATGAACTCTTTTACTGTGATCTCATGATATTTAACAACTATCATGAGATTTCATTGTAAACTTCCTTACACTGAATAGGGAAATATGATGAGTGTGCACGTAAGCTCACTCCTTCCGCTGTCCCGGGACAGACATACTGATTTGCTGCTTAGAAGTCCTTTACAATGGGATGTGGCTACTGAGGAATTTTTTAGGTAAAATATCTTTCTATTTTACATAGAAATGTTCAGGTGATATTTTCTAGTCAGCTTTTTACAGCTATGCTGCATCACTTTCAAGTGTTTAAACATCTGGGTATTATGGCCCTTTAACTAAATGAATGACAGAACTGAGAAAATACTTCCAAATGACAGATGAAGGGTGAGTGCCAACTTTTGAGCTGGAAACAGAGAGGCAGAAATTGGGGAAAAAAATAATTATGTTTAAATGGACCACAAGACTTCCAAGTGACCTCCCCAGTTAGGAATTATTCAAAACTACTTATGATCATGGACAGACATTGGAGTCATAAATTAAATTTATATCAGAAAGTTCTCAATATGGATGTGAGCTGACCACGACTGATGTTACTGGCAGGGGAGAAACTACAGGGGGTGCAGAGGTTGCAGGTGCGACTGGGCCCCTGAGGGTGGGGGACCCATCTTAAAAAAAAAAAATTATAATTTTTTTTTCTTAATAAAAAAAGTTAACCTACCACTGCCTGCACTGATATCACGTGAGTGTGACATGACTACAGGGGTTAGTGTTTTACCCATTTGTGTTTATGTGTGTGTGTAGGGTGTGTATGTATGTGACTGTGTGTGTATTTATGCATGTATGTGTGTTTGTGTATGTTTGTGGAACCAGCAAATTACAGACCTTATTACTACAGTATGGGGGGCAGGGGGTAAACAGTTTCACTATACAGTACCACTATATACAGTATGGGGGGTGGACCATGTCACTGACTACTGTGGTCACTTTATAAAGTACTGGGTGGGTAGGGTCAGGCCAGCCATCTCACCGGCAGATTACAGACTATATCGCTAACTTACTATATACAGTACTGGGGTTAAATAGTGTCACTATATATATATATATATATATATATATATATACAGTAATAGGGGGTCAGACCATCTCACAGACTGTGAGCACAGGGTACCTCCTTTTGCAGACATGTAATCTGATTCACATTTTTTTTCTGTGTTAAAGGTAAAAAAAAAAAATGTATTAAATTCACCTTTTTATGGAGGGGGGAGAGGCGATGGGGGTCCCTTCTTAGATTCTTGCACCTGGGCCCTGTGGTTTCTAGTTACGCCTCTGGTTACTGACACTTAATATAATACTGGTGGGATATGGCTGATCTGCTGGATGGCAATTACTGGAAATTAAGGTGGAATGGCTTTGTGCGCTGGTAAATTATTAGAATGAAAAATAATTAATATTTAATAAAAAAAAAAAAAAAAAAAGATGGAGGGGAGGAAGACAAACAGTGATGTAAGTCCATCTGAAGGAATTAGGAAAACTACTACAAAGAGACAGGTAAAGGGAAGAAAATAAATGAAATATAAGAATTTTTGTTTTTAAGATTTTCTTTTTTTATATACTTTAATTCCACTATTTCAAGCCGATACTATACCAACCTCTCTGCTGGCTTTAGAATGGAAGCATCTTCCTCTGGGCGGGAGAAGTTAAAAATACAATCTAGCTCCGCAAGTTGCGCAGTACTACGCAATGTGCGTAGGGAAATTGTAATTTAACTCCTCCGTCGATTTTCACTGATGTCCAGCCAGGCACTGTAGGGAGTTGTGGCGCGGCAGGGGTGACACCATCAGAGGAGATTAATTCCTGCTTGATGGTGTCAAGGACCACCAACATATTCTCGTGGACCACCAATGGTCCATGGACCACTGGTTGGCGACCGCTGGTGTAAAGGACCCATAGCATTAGTGGTGGTGCAAAGGACCCATAGCATTAGTGGCAGTGTAGAGAACCCATAGCCTTAATGGTAGTGTAAAGAACCCATAGCACTGGTGGTAGTGTAAAGGGCCCATAGCATTAGTGACAGTGTCAAGGGCCCTAAGCATTAGTGGTATTGTAAAGGACCCATAGCATTAGTGGTATTGTAGATGACCCATAGAATTAGTGGTAGCGTAAAGAACCCATAGCATTAGTGGTAGCATAAATTACCCATAGCATTGGTGGCAGTGTAGAGAACCTATAGCCTTGGTAGCAGTGTAAAGGGCCCATAGCATTGGTGGAAGTGTAAAGGACCTATAGCATTAGTGGCAGTGTAAAGGGCCCAAAGCAATAGTGGTATTGTAAAGGACCCATAGCATTAGTGGTAGTGTAGACGACCCATAGCATTAATGGTAATGTAAAGAACCCATAGCATTAATGGTAGTTTAAAGGGGCCATAGCATTTGTGGCAGTGTAGAGAACACATAGCATTAGTGGTAGTGTAAAGGACCCATATCATTAGTGGTAGTGTAAAGGATTCATAGCATTATTGGTAGTATAAAGGACCCATAGCATTAGTGGCAGTGTAAAGTACCAATAGTATTAGTGGTAGTGTAAAGGGTCCATAGTACTAATGGTAGTGTAAAGGATCCATAGCATTAGTGGCAGTGGTGTAAAAACCCCATAACATTAGTGGTAGTGTAAAGGACCCATAGCATTGATGATACAGTGTAAAGGACCCATAGCATTGGTGGCAGTGTAAAGGGCCCATAGCATTGGTGGCAGTGTAAAGGGCCCATAGCATTTGTGATACAGTGTAAAAGGCCCATAGCATAAGTGGCAGTGTTAATGGCCTATAGCATTGGTGATACAGTGTGAAAACGTGAAATGTTAGGAATGGGTTATTCCATACTATAATATTTTCTATTATTTACTCTACTATTTGGAATTTTGAAATTTACTTTACATTCCCAGACAGTTTAAATAATATTTTTGGATAATGATGTTCATGCTCTCTGTGAAAAGCACAATAGGGCTAAAAGAGGCTGCTTTCAGGTGGTAATTCACCATAGAACAAGCTGCTGACGATTGTTTGTTCCTAGTAGAGCACTTTTCTTTCTGTATGTATTTGTATTAGGACCCTGGGGAAGTATCCTTAAGGGTGATGGGGAAATCAGGCATGGACCCCATTGCCCAATGTACTTAGAGGAATAAGCTGCACCTTACTGATGAGTCCTAATGAAGGCTGAAATTATTGTCTAGGGTTGTCATGTTCCTTGTTCAGAAGAGGATTGCCTGGTATTTCGGTGCTGGACTGACCCTACTCGGTGGGATCAAACTGATATGCCCACATTAGGGCTAAAAGAGCCTGCTCCTAGGCGGTAACTCACCATAGAACAAGCTACTGAGTTGCTGTGCATTCCTAGTAGAGCGCTTCTCTTTCTGTATGCGGTAGTGTAAAGGACCCATAGCATCTGTGATATAGTAAAAGGACCCATAGCATCGGTGATATAGTAAAAGGACCCATAGAATTGGTGTCTGACCCCAGTGGAGTCTCGAAAAAATACATACAAGGGGGCACTTCCCGGAGGTGCACTGGTGTTTTGTGAAAAAGAAAGGTGATCACAGTTGGTGGGCCCCATGAGGGTGCAGCCATTAGTCTGGGGGTCTTTTGTCCCCCTAAGGCCCTCAACTGGCACTGCCACTGCCACTGTCTAACCCAGTCAGCAGGTGGAGTCGCAAGACCCAGCTGTAAAACTACCGCTGGTGATCATCAGTTTTCTGCGGCACCCAAGAAATACTATTACATTTGTAGTTTAATACCCCTGTAAATCGCCTGTATACCGGTCAGGCTTCCTAGCATACTTCAGATTGTATAACAATAGGAAATCAGCCTTGTGTAACAACAGTTAGATAATAAGGGCTAGATTACAATCGGAGCGCTAAATTATTGCACGCCCGCAAATGGACAAATTTGTCCGTTTGCGGGCAGGCAATAAATAACTAGCCATTGCAAGTGGATGGTTATTGCTACCACAAGCTCGCGGGAGCAATTAGTGCCCCCAAATGTAAGAGGTCAGACCTCTGGTTAATATTCTAAATGCCCCCAAATGTAAGTGTTAATTTTCTTTTTCTATTATTTTTTTAGCATTTAAAAAAACAAACAAAAGAAAACTGCAGTTTTAGGGGGCTAAAGTCGACGGCTGTGGGGGGTGTTGGAATCAAAATGGCACTGAAAAGTGCCTTTACATTGTAGTCTATGGGAACTGTGTGTTCCCTGTTAATATATATGTATATGCTTATATATATTTATGTGTTAATATGTGTATATATAGTCATATATAGTCATATACATATATATATTTACAATTCATGCCCATCACTGTATAACTTACCCCCTTTGTTGCGCTTGTTCTCATGCTGTGTCTTATGGTATGAGAAGCGCAATGCTTAAATGCATTGCACCTCACCTATAATACCAGCTCACATTTGCGTGCGCTGCTATTACAAAGTGGAGCGCAAATATCGCTTTAGCGAAAGCATTATTTTGTGTTCCACTTATAATCTGGCCCTAAATAACCTTGTGTATTAGGCCAAGAAATATTAATTAATATATTTTACCGTCTCTTTTTTTCCATTGTGAAAAACCCGTTTCTTATTGCTTAATTTATGATTTAAGTTTTAAACTTTGAATTGTCAGCAACAGAAGTTTGGCACAGTTGCCAGCACAAAACGAGAGACTGGAAAATGTACTGAGTACGTTTCCTATTTTTATTTTCCTCATACATTCAGTATTATTGAAGTCTGCTTGTTTTTCATGTTCTCTGTTTTGATAACTGTCTGTGACTGATCAGCAGCCCACGGGTGTTTGTGATATCAGATATTGTTGTGTGTCTGCTATATGGGTCCCTGGGAAATTGCTTTGATCCATGGAATGTTCAGGGCTTAAAATTCACAGAAACTCTCTTTGCAAACTGGACATAGCTTATCCTAACTAAATGCAATATTAAAGGGGCATTACACAGTTAATAAATCCTTAACATAATAATGTATTCAAAGCTAAAGTTACTTGAGAATAAATGCAGATGTATTTTAAAATTAGATTAATTGTTTAGGTTTTGAAGAAATAAGTGCAATTTTTTTTACCAATGGGTGCCATGTTGTATCTTATCTGATTTCCTCTGCTGAGGCCAGTTAGAGACAGTTATAAATTTAGCCCTCCTAATCGTCTCTTACCTTTTTGCATTGTCTTCCCACTGTGCCTCCTGCAGCTCTGCTCATGACAATGCCAGACTCTGCCCAATATGCAATAATTTGTAGATGAGGGGCTGCAATAGCTTAATTGCTAAGAATGCCAACAAATGACATATATATTATTTAGGGGTACAATCATTTGTAGAAGAAGGGCAGCAATAAAATATGCCCAATATACCCATTCCCTTCTAGGTTCTCATCGTGGTACTGACACTCCCAATAAGTTCCCCTCAACTCCTTGTCCTGGTCCTGGAAAGCCTCTGGAGGGAGGAACAACGTGATTAATATTTATTTAAAGGGACATGAAACCCAGAAATGTATATCACAGCAATGTAAACTTTTTGTGTAGTAGTATAATATTGCAATTACTTCTCTTTTTATTCTACGTTTCCGGTAAATCTGCAATACATTTTAGAACATTTCCAAACCCTCTGTGAGACTCATTATTTAAGTCCAATCACTGATGGCTACAGAGGTGTTATGGTCATGGCTGGGATTGGGCAGCTGCCCATAATTTCTTTGACATAACGGGAGCCATGAGCATGCACACTGTCACACCTCCAAAGTCTTCTACCCTAGATAAACGAGAACATTTATCTTGTGATGGCAATGTTTACTGTTCCTCTACCACCCCCTTAAAATGATAGTAAGCTATAACTTAATTGCCTTCACTTACTCATCTGAAGAGAAATATTATTACAGATAACAGCACTTCATTTTGAGAAAAAAGAATGCAATTATGCTGTTTATGAAGCAACAGTTTTAACTGCACCTTCCTAAATCCAATCTCAACGCCAGAGTTATCTGACCAGGGTGATAGACAAGCCCTGCTCTTGCATAATCTTGCTGCATACACACACACATACATATATACATACACATATACATAAACACACATACATTCTCACATACATATATATATATATATATATATATATATATATATATATATATATATATATATATATATATATATATATATATATATAAGTGGATATAAAAAGTCTACACACCCCTGTTAAAATGTCAGGTTTCTGTGATGTAAAAAAAATGAGACAAAGATAAATCCATTCAGAACATTTTCCACCTTTAATGTGACCTATAAACTGTACAACTCAATTGAAAAACAAACTGAAATCTTTTAGGTGGAGGGAAATAAAAATAAAAAACTAAAATAATATGGTTGCATAAGTGTGCACACCCTTTTATAACTGGGGATGTAGCTGTGTTCAGAATTAAGCAATCACATTCAAAATCATGTTAAATAGGAGTCAGTACACACCTGTCATCATTTAAAGTTCAGCTGTTCTAGTTGGTCTTTCCTGACATTTTGTTAGTCGCATCCTACAGCAAAAGCCATGGTCCGCAGAGAGCTTCTAAAGCATCAGAGGGATCTCATTGTTAAAAGGTATCAGTCAGGAGAAGGGTACAAAAGGATTTCCAAGGCATTAGATATACCATGGAACACAGTGAAGACAGTCATCAAGTGGAGAAAATATGGCACAACAGTGACATTACCAAGAACTGGATGTCCCTCCAAAATTGATGAAAAGACGAGAAGAAAACTGGTCTGGGAGGCTGCCAAGAGGCCTACAGCAACATTAAAGGAGCTGCAGGAATATCTGGCAAGTACTGGCTGTGTAGTACATGTGACAACAATCGCACGTATTCTTCATATGTCTGGGCTATGGGGTAGAGTGACAAGACGGAAGCCCTTTCTTACAAAAAAAACCATCCAAGCCCGGATAAATTTTGCAAAAACACATCTGGGGCCAGATCCGATATGCAGCGTTGCCCGCAAAAGCCGGCAACGCCAAATTTCGCGTGAGTTTGGTATCACATATACGGCGTAACCTAGAAGTTACGCGCGTATATTTCTGCCTTCGCCCGTATTATTTTTACCCATAGACTGACATACAAAACACGCGCAGTTTGGTATCCAATATACAGCGTAAGGACTTACGCGCGCAGATTTCAGAAAATCTACTCCATTCTCATCTTGCCACAAATTGCAGGCGCAGGAGCCCTTGCACTGACTAAAAAAACAACGTAACTCCCTGGAAGCCTTAACAAACACATACATTTAAGCAGCATCTCAAAGTTAAAGGTACAGTATACTATGATATTGCTTTTTTATGGTTTATTTGTGTATTTGAAATAGTCAAATGGATTGAGCTTGTAGGTACTTTATCACATTGTGGACATATACTTGCTTATTTACTTTCAATTGAATTACCTTCATCTTTTTAGAACCCACTGGAGTGTAATTTATTCTAATGCTAACACAACTTAGCACTGATGCCAAAATATATAAAGGGACAGTCAAGTCCAAAGAAAACCTTCTTCTTTTAAATAGGGCATGTTATTTCAAATTACTTTTAGATTTAATTTGAACACTTGCTTTGTTCTTTTGGTATTCTTAGTTGAAAGCAAAACCTAGGATGGCTCATATGATCATTTCTAACACCTTTTTGAAGGCTGCCTCTTTGCAATTGTGTTAAACCAATCACACACACCACAACCTCTCACCTGCAGACTTAAAACACCTGATAATGCCCACCCTATCAGTAACATCACTACTATATATACCAATGGGTCAATTTAGATTGGATGTGAGATACAATGATTTACATCTTACAAGTGAATATTACTATATGTACCCTTCAGAAACAACTATTGTGGATGAGAGTTATAGTACAAGAATATGTTAGAAACAGGATAATATTACCTTTTTTTGGGCCATTTCCACACAGGCCTTATTATATGTTTTAACAATATTAGTGTACTAAAACACCCCTCACATGGATGTGGATGACAATTATATGGTAAATAACAGAGGACAAGATTTATGGTGAACTATAAGAATATTTATTTATTTTTGGCTTCTTGGATGAGGGGGCAGAGGTGACTGGAGTGGATTTCCTGGTTCTCCTGGTTTGGGAAGCTTCAGATGATTCTGCTGGAGTGTTGGCCACAGATGAAAGGCTGGAGGCAGTGTCCTGTTGGTGTGTGAAGTGCTCAACCAACACACCCAAGAGTTGGTTTTGTTCCCGCCATCTATTGTCCATCTGCATATCAGACTGGATTCTCATCATCTGAGACTGATTTTGGACAATTCCATTTAATGAGGCTGCAATGTCCCTCTGCAGCTCGATGCTACGCTTGAGTAACCTCTCTTGGCTCCTATGAAACCTCTGTTGGCCTCTTTGAATGCTCTCTCAGCTTTTTATCAGCCTCCTCTGGAGTGAAATGTATTCCTCGCCAAGGGTAGAATACAGTGGATCTACAGGCTCTTGAGCAGCAGTGATTCTAGGTGCAGGTTCTGCTCTATCTGCTGGTGCCTCATGGATAACTTCAGCTGCTGGTGCCTCATGGATAACTTCAGCTGCTGGTGCCTCATGGATAACTTCAGCTGCTGGTGCCTCATGGATAACTTCAGCTGCTGGTGCCTCATGGATAACTTCAGATGCTGCTGCTTCATAGATAACTTCATCTGCTGGTGCCTCATGGATAACTTCAGCTGCTGGTGCCTCATGGATAACTTCAGCTGCTGGTGCCTCATGGATAACTTCAGCTGCTGGTGCTTCATAGATAACTTCAGCTGCTGGTGCCTCATGGATAACTTCAGCTGCTGGTGCTTCATAGATAACTTCAGCTGCTGGTGCTTCAGGGAAGCGGATGGTGGAGGTCTCAGTCTGGGTTGGTAGTCCCATTGACGACTAGTGTGTGACCACTCAGCCTGTCCAGTTTGCATACATTGTGACATCCCCTGTGTGGAAAAGCCATGACTGGCCTGATATTGTGTTGGGGGGGGGGGGGTAAAGACATTGACCCTTCGTGGCTGACTTGGCTCTCCCTCAAAGCCAAAAGGATATTCCTCAGGCCAGGTATCTTGCCATGGGACGTATGCCAATGGTAGTGGCATCACTTCTGGGTCCTCAACGGAGGCAATCCAACTCTGCTGATGCCTGGGAGCATAATGTCCATGTTGCTGCCTAAAGACTGGTGGTGGAGGTGGCTGCATGGCTGTGACTGGTGGTGGAGGTGGCGGCATGCCAGTTTGCAGCCTGGTGACAGGAGGTTCTGAGGAGGAGTCAAATGATGATAGGGATTAGTACAGTCAGATATATGTCCATGTGGGCATACAATATACATTGATACATTCTAGGGACAATACTCATTTTCATGTTAAACTCTATAACATGCATGTACTTAATGTGATTTGTGATATGAGGGATTTTAATCTGCACAGTATACAGGTATGTGTTTCATACAGTAGTTATGTGTACATGTCAGTGATGGAGAAAATGTGTTCTTTAAAGGGACAGTCTACACCAGAATTGTTATTGTTTTAAAAGATAGATAATCCCTTGTTTACCCATTCCCTAGTTTTGCACAACCAACACAGTTATATTTATATATTTTTTACCTCTGTGATTATCTTTTATCTAAGCCTCTGCAGACTGCCCCTTTATTTGTTCTTTTGACAGACTTGCAGTTTAGCCAATCAGTGATGGCTCCCAGGTAACTTCACGTGCACGAGCACAGTGTTATCTATATGAAAAACATGAACTAACACCCTCTAGTGGTGAAAAATCTGTTAAAATGCATTCTTAAGAGGTGGCCTTCAAGGTCTAAGAAATTAGCATATGAACCTCCTAGGTTAAGCTTTCAACTAAGAATACCAAGAGAACAAAGAAAAATTGGTGATAAAAGTAAATTGGAAAATTGTTTAAAATTACATGCCCTATCTGAATCATGAAAGTTTTTTTTGGACTAGACTGTTCCTTTAAGTGACACTATGGTCACACAATTTACTTTAGCCTGATGTAGGCACAGAACCTGCTTTCTGAGCTAAAAGTATTGTGATGGCTATAGTGTCCATTTACTGAAAACTCAACTCGTGGCTTGTGGCCTGTGTTACTCTGAGACATGTTAGTATTGCACTATTCCACCTCATATCATGAATTGCATTGTATTAAGTAGCATTAATGTCAAATATAATTGTAGATGTTTTTGTTAGTAGGCCAAATACCATGCTCCTCATTGTGTACATGAATGTGTGATATTAAAGGATGTTATATCTCAAATACATATCATACTGGGGTGTGGGATGTTACTCACCAGCATGAGGTGCTGTGATTGCAACCCCTGAGTCACAAGCCCCTGGAAGTCCACGGACTGCTGTGATACTCAGGGAGTTGCGTATCATCTCCTGCCATACGTTGTATTCTGCTTCCAAGGGTGGACCACCGCCTGTTCCCCTCTGGTTCATGGCTTCCTGGCCCATCTTCTCTTTCACCCGCCTCTTGCAATCGCTCCACCTTTTTTTAAGTCCCACGACAGTCCTCCTCTGCGGGGCCACACTGTTTACAGCCTCCTCTACCCCCAACCATGCTTCCTTACGCCTTCGGGCAACGCCTCTGCCCTTCTCCTGGCCAAAGAGGGCACTGTGGTTGTCCATGATGGCCTGGACTAGCGCAACATTCTCATCAAATGAGAAATTTGGGCATCTCATGCGCTCCTCCTCTGTAGCCACCTGGCTTCCTCCCAGGGATGTCCGTGGTGTGGGTTCCTCCCTATCCTCTCCCTCCTCCCCCTTTCTGTCCCCTTGTGCACCCTCTGTCCCTCTTCTAAGTGTGCCTGGTCTCTGGGCATCTCCCCTCCCATCATCCCTTCTAACTCTCCCTCTCCCCACTCCACTAACTCCCTGACGGGGACCCCGCTGCTCCTCCTGTCCGCTAGAATACTCCTCTCCCTGCAACTCCGCTCCCCTCCTCTCCTCCGCCCTACCTCTCCCTGACATGCTCAAACTACACACACTCACACACTCACACTCACTCCCAGTTCAATCACACACAATCACAACCAAACACTCAGCCTATCACACTGTAAAATTGAAATAAAATGTGTGAGGTGTTAGAAAAAAAAGTGTTGTGTATTTTGTATATGTATGTATGCAAAATGTGTGCAATATCTGAAAATAAGTGTAAGTAAATGTACAAGCTTACCCAAACAACAATCCGACTTAACTATTATGCTGCACCTCTCTCACTACTCTTACTAATCCTAAACTCACTGTAGTGTGCTGTAGCTCAATGAACCATCCAAACACACTAAAGAAAATGGCGGCTGCGCATGGGTTTATATATGACTTTTGAATAGCGTAATTACGTGGCGCAGTTTTAGATGGAGTATCAGGTAATTTTTACGAGTCTTAGCCAAATTTGCATAAAACTACTCTTTATTGAGACTTTACGTGAACAAAAGACTGGCGTAAGTATTTGCCACGACTAAAATGTGTATTTGTGCACTTTTCAGAACAACGCCAGTTTGTCCTACTTATGCTATTTTAGCATCTGACGGCGCCGTATATTGGATAGCCCGATGTGCGAGGTGAAATTACGCCATATATCGGATCGAGCCCATGAAGTTTCGCAAAAGCATGTTGCAAAAGGTGTTCTGGTCTGATGAAACCAAAGTTGAACTTTTTGACCATAATTCCAAAAGATATGTTTGGCGCAAAAACAACACTGCATATCACCAAAAGAACACCATACCCACAGTGAAACATGGTGGTGTCAGCATCATGCTTTGGGGCTGTTTTTCTTCAGCTGGAACTGGGGCCTTAGTCAAGGTAGAGGGAATTATGAACAGTTCCAAATATCAGACAATATTGGCACAAAACCTTCAGGCTTCTGCTAGAAAGCTGAACATGAAGAGGAACTTCATCTTTCAGCACGACAACGACCCAAAGCATACATCCAAATCAACAAAGGAATGGTTTCACCAGAAGAAGATTAAAGTTTTGGGATGGCCCAGCCAGAGCCCAGACCTGAGTCCAATTCAAAATCTGTGGGGTGATCTGAAGAGGGCTGTGCACAGGAGATGCCCTCGCATTCTGACAGATTTAGTGTTTTTGCAAAGAAGAGTGGGCAAATCTTGCCAAGTCAGGATGTGCCATGCTGATAGACTCATAACCAAAAAGACTGAGTGCTGTAATAAAATCAAAAGGTGCTTCAATACAGTATTAGTTTAAGGGTGTTCACACTTATGTAACCATATTATTTTAGTTTTTTATTTTTATTTCCCTTTACCTAAAAGATTTCAGTTTGCGAAACACTGGAAATCAGACACCCCGCCCACAGTAGAGGAGTGGAAAGGACAGGTAGAGAACCTGCTCCATCTGGAAAGATACCATCATTTACAATGAGGCACCACAGAAACACAGGCCTAGATTTGGAGTTTGCCGGTAGCCGTGAAAACCAGCGTTAGAGGCTCCTAACGCTGGTTTTAGGCTAACTCCGGTATTTGGAGTCACTCAAAAAAGGGTCTAACGCTCACTTTTCAGCCGCGACTTTTCCATACCGCAGATCCCCTTACGTCAATTGCGTATCCTATCTTTTCAATGGGATTTTTCTAACTCCGGTATTTAGAGTCGTGTCTGAAGTGAGCGTTAGAATTCTAACGACAAAACTCCAGCCGCAGAAAAAAGTCAGTAGTTAAGAGCTTTCTGGGCTAACGCCGGTTCATAAAGCTCTTAACTACTGTACTCTAAAGTACACTAACACCCATAAACTACCTATGTACCCCTAAACCGAGGTCCCCCCACATCGCCGCCACTCGATTAAATTTTTTTAACCCCTAATCTGCCGACCGCCACCTACGTTATACTTATGTACCCCTAATCTGCTGCCCCTAACACCGCCGACCCCTGTATTATATTTATTAACCCCTAATCTGCCCCCCACAACGTCGCCGCCAGCTACCTACAATAATTAACCCCTAATCTGCCGACCGCAAAGCGCCGCCACCTACATTATAGCTATGTACCCCTAATCTGCTGCCCCTAACACCGCCGACCCCTATATTATATTTATTAACCCCTAATCTGTCCCCCTCAACGTCGCCTCCACCAGCCTACACTTATTAACCACTAATCTGCCGAGCGGACCGCACCGCTACTATAATAAAGTTATTAACCCCTAATCCGCCTCACTAACCCTATAATAAATAGTATTAACCCCTAATCTGCCCTCCCTAACATCGCCGACACCTATCTTCAATTATTAACCCCTAATCTGCTGACCGGAGCTCACCGCTATTCTAATAAATGTATTAACCCCTAAAGCTAAGTCTAACCCTAACACTAACACCCCCCTAAATTAAATATAATTTTAATCTAACAAAATAAATTAACTCTTATTAAATAAATTATTCCTATTTAAAGATAAATACTTACCTGTAAAATAAATCCTAATATAGCTACAATATAAATTATAATTACATTGTAGCTATTTTAGGATTAATATTTATTTTACAGGCAACTTTGTAATTATTTTAACCATGTACAATAGCTATTAAATAGTTAAGAACTATTTAATAGCTACCTAGTTAAAATAATTACAAAATTACCTGTAAAATAAATCCTAACCTAAGTTACAATTAAACCTAACACTATACTATCATTAAATTAATTAAATAAAATACCTATAATTACCTACAATTAAACCTAACACTACACTATCAATAAATTAATTAAATACAATATCTACAAATAACTACAATGAAATAAACTAACTAAAATACAAAAAATAAAAAAGAACTAAGTTACAAAAAATAAAAAAATATCTACAAACATAAGAAAAATATTACAACAATTTTAAACTAATTACACCTACTCTAAGCCCCCTAATAAAATAACAAAGACCCCCAAAATAAAAAATGCCCTACCCTATTCTAAATTAATAAAGTTCAAAGCTCTTTTACCTTACCAGCCCTGAACAGGGCCCTTTGCGGGGCATGCCCCAAGAAGTTCAGCTCTTTTGCCTGTAAAAAAAAACCATACAATACCCCCCCCCAACATTACAACCCACCACCCACATACCCCTAATCTAACCCAAACCCCCCTTAAATAAACCTAACACTAAGCCCCTGAAGATCATCCTACCTTGTCTTCACCTCACCAGGTATCACCGATCCGTCCTGGCTCCAAAATCTTCATCCAACCCAAGCGGGGGCTGGCGATCCATCATCCGGTGGCTGAAGAGGTCCAGAAGAGGCTCCAAAGTCTTCATCCTATCCGGGAAGAAGAGGCGATCCGGACCGGCAACCATCTTGATCCAAGCGGCATCTTCTATCTTCATCCGATGACGACCGGCTCCATCCTGAAGACCTCCACCGTGGACCCATCTTCTTCCGGCGACGTCCAACTGAAGAATGACGGTTCCTTTAAGGGACGTCATCCAAGATGGCGTCCCTCGAATTCCGATTGGCTGATAGGATTCTATCAGCCAATCGGAATTAAGGTAGGAATATTCTGATTGGCTGATTTAATCAGCCAATCAGAATCAAGTTCAATCCGATTGGCTGATCCAATCAGCCAATCAGATTGAGCTTGCATTCTATTGGCTGTTCCGATCAGCCAATAGAATGCGAGCTCAATCTGATTGGCTGATTGGATCAGCCAATCGGAATTCGAGGGACGCCATCTTGGATGACGTCCCTTAAAGGAACCGTCATTCTTCAGTTGGACGTCGCCGGAAGAAGATGGGTCCGCGGTGGAGGTCTTCAGGATGGAGCTGGTCGTCATCGGATGAAGATAGAAGATGCCGCTTGGATCAAGATGGTTGCCGGTCCGGATCGCCTCTTCTTCCCGGATAGGATGAAGACTTTGGAGCCTCTTCTGGACCTCTTCAGCCACCGGATGATGGATCGCCAGCCCCCGCTTGGGTTGGATGAAGAATTTGGAGCCAGGACGGATCAGTGATACCTGGTGAGGTGAAGACAAGGTAGGATGATCTTCAGGGGCTTAGTGTTAGGTTTATTTAAGGGGGGTTTGGGTTAGATTAGGGGTATGTGGGTGGTGGGTTGTAATGTTGGGGGGGGGTATTGTATGTTTTTTTTTTACAGGCAAAAGAGCTGAACTTCTTGGGGCATGCCCCGCAAAGGGCCCTGTTCAGGGCTGGTAAGGTAAAAGAGCTTTGAACTTTATTAATTTAGAATAGGGTAGGGCATTTTTTATTTTGGGGGTCTTTGTTATTTTATTAGGGGGCTTAGAGTAGGTGTAATTAGTTTAAAATTGTTGTAATATTTTTCTTATGTTTGTAGATATTTTTTTATTTTTTGTAACTTAGTTGTTTTTTATTTTTTGTACTTTAGTTAGTTTATTTCATTGTAGTTATTTGTAGATATTGTATTTAATTAATTTATTGATAGTGTAGTGTTAGGTTTAATTGTAGGTAATTGTAGGTATTTTATTTAATTAATTTAATGATAGTATAGTGTTAGGTTTAATTGTAACTTAGGTTAGGATTTATTTTACAGGTAATGTTGTAATTATTTTAACTAGGTAACTATTAAATAGTTCTTAACTATTTAATAGCTATTGTACCTGGTTAAAATGAATACAAAGTTACCTGTAAAATAAATATTAATCCTAAAATAGCTACAATGTAATTATAATTTATATTGTAGCTATATTAGGATTTATTTTACAGGTAAGTATTTAGCTTTAAATAGGAATAATTTATTTAATAAGAGTTAATTAATTTCGTTAGATTAAAATTATATTTAACTTAGGGGGGTGTTAGTGTTAGGGTTAGACTTAGCTTTAGGGGTTAATACATTTATTAGAATAGCGGTGAGCTCCGGTCGGCAGATTAGGGGTTAATAATTGAAGTTAGGTGTCGGCGATGTTAGGGAGGGCAGATTAGGGGTTAATACTATTTATTATAGGGTTAGTGAGGCGGATTAGGGGTTAATAACTTTATTATAGTAGCGCTCAGGTCCGGTCGGCAGATTAGGGGTTAATAAGTGTAGGCAGGTGGAGGCGACGTTGTGGGGAGCAGATTAGGGGTTAATAAATATAATATAGGGGTCGGCGGTGTTAGGGGCATCAGATTAGGGGTACATAGGGATAATGTAAGTAGCGGCGGTTTACGGAGCGGCAGATTAGGGGTTAAAAAAAATATGCAGGGGTCAGCGATAGCGGGGGCGGCAGAATAGGGGTTAATAAGTGTAAGGTTAGGGGTGTTTAGACTCGGGGTACATGTTAGAGTGTTAGGTGCAGACGTAGGAAGTGTTTACGCATAGCAAACAATGGGGCTGCGTTAAGAGCTGAACGCGGCTTTTTTGCAAGTGTTAGGTTTTTTTTCAGCTCAAACAGCCCCATTGTTTCCTATGGGGGAATCGTGCACGAGCACGTTTTTGAGGCTGGCCGCGTCCGTAAGCAACTCTGGTATCGAGAGTTGAAGTTGCGTTAAAAATGCTCTACGCGTTAGCTACGCGGGTCCTTACCGACAAAACTCCAAATCTAGCCGACACAAACTAATGATACTCCTATGGAAGCAGCACTTCTCGGTAGACTAAAATAAGATATCACAACACAAGTAGCTTAGGTATCCTTTATAAGGCTCACACACATGTTTGGTAGCTGGGGCGGGTAGAGATGCAGATGCAGACGATAGAGACTGGGTGCGGTTGGTATGTCAGGGAAACAGGTAACTTATAGATAGGTGACACTTTGTGTTCCTGGAACAAGTATGTACTATGTCTCAAAACCCCTTTTTTCTACCCTATTGTGGGAAAGAGATTTATACTAGTTGCTAGATCGATTTCATTTAATTTGATGTTCTCTCCAATGGACTTTGCAAGAGAAATGGAGCAAGCACTGTGTTGGAAAGTGTGTGTCACCAGTGTGGTTAAATTGAGAGACTTTAGATGATATAAATGTTAAAATAACTATGAATGTATATTGTTACAAAATGCTATTGAATACCTTGTATGACATTTTTGTTTCAATAAAGCATATTTGAAAATCAAAAAAAAAAAAAAAAAAGATTTCAGTTTGTTTTTCAATTGAGTTTATAGGTCACATTAAAGGTGGAAACAATTCTGAAATGATTTATCTTTGTCTCATTTTTTTACATCACAAAAACCTGACATTTTAACGGGGTGTGTAGACTTTTTATATCCACTATTTATACACACACACACATATACATACATTCTCACACACACACACACACACACACACACATATATATATATATATATATATATATATATATATATATATATACACACACACATACATACATACACAAACACATAAATTCATACATACATACACACACATACATACATGCATACGCACACACATACATATACACACATACACATAAATACATACATACATACACATACATACACACGTAAACACACATATACACACAAATACATATATACAAACATACACACACATACATAAACAAAAATACATACAAACTTACATACATACACATACACACATATATACATACACAAACATATACACACACACATACATACACATGCAAACATACACACACACATACTGTACATACATATACACAAATACTTACACACAAATACATACAAACACACACACACACATACACACAAATATATACATCCATATACACAAATACATACATATATATACACACATAAACACACAGATACATACACGCACATATACATACACACACATACAAGTCTGAAAGAAGCATGAAACCCCCAATTTTTCTTTCATGATTCAGATATATCATACAATTCTAAACAATTTCCCAAATTTACTTCTATCTAATTTGTTTAATTCTCTTTATATACTTTGTTGAAGACGCAGCAATACACTATTGGGAGCTAGCTAAAAGACAATGACAAGAGGCATATATGTACAGCCACCAATTGGCAACTTCTGAGCTTACCTAGTTATACCTTTCAACAAAGGATAGAAAGAGAACTAAACAAATTAGATAATAGAAATAAATTGGAAAGTTATTTAAATTTACATGCTCTATCTGAATCATGAAGGAAAAAATATGGGTCTCATTTCAAAGATATTTCTATTTCCACTCCCCCTGTATCATGTGACAGCCATCAGCCAATCACAAATGCATATACATATATTATGGGAATTCTTGCACATGCTCAGTAGGAGCTGGTCACTCAAAAGTGTAAATATAAAAAGACTGTGCACATTTTGTTTTTGAAAAATGTATGCTCTGTTTGAATAACAAAATAATTTTTGTAAAACCTCTTCAGTATGTTTATCTTATCTCCTCTGCTGTGGCCAATTACAGACCGCTATAAATGAGCTCCAGCACTGGTCAACCAATCACTGTGTAGAATGTTGCTGGATCCACTCAATAGTCTTTAGAATTAAATTACAGGAAAATAGGGCAAAATAAATAATACAAATACACTGCTAATTAGATAATAGAAGTAAATTGAAAAGCTGTTTAAAATTGTATGCTCTATCTGAAACATGAAGGAAAATGTTGGGGTTTCATGTCCCTTTAAGTTATAGGTTGTGCTAATGTCTACCTATAAGTTCTTGCTTATAGCTGGTGCAACTGATAATGTCTACCTATAAGTTCTTGGTTATAGGTGGTGCAACTGATAATGTCTACCTATAAGTTCTTGGTTATAGGTGGTGCAACTGATAATGTCTACCTAAAAGTTCTTGGTTATAGGTGGTGCAACTGATAATGTCTACCTATAAGTTCATGCTTATATATGGTGCAACTGATAATGTCTACCTATAAGTCCTTGCTTATAGCTCGTGCAACTGATGATGTCTACCTATAAGTTCTTGCTTATAGATGGTGCAACGGATAATGTCTACCTATAAGTTCTTGCTTATAGATGGTGCAACGGATAATGTGTACCTATAAGTTCTTGCTTATAGATGGTGCAACGGATAATGTCTACCTATAAGTTCTTGGTTATAGGTGGTGCAACTGATAATGTCTACCTATAAGTTCTTGGTTATAGGTGGTGCAACTGATAATGTCTACCTATAAGTTCTTGGTTATAGGTGGTGCAACTGATAATGTTCTTGGTTATAGGTGGTGCAACTGATAATGTCTACCTGTAAGTTCTTGATTATTGGTGGTGCAACTGATAATGTCTACCTATAAGTTCTTGGTTATAGGTGGTGCAAGGGATAATGTCTACCTATAAGTTCTTGCTTATAGGTGGTGCAACTGATAATGTCTACCTATACAGACATCCCAACCTGCAAAAACTCATTTCAGGGAGGTGGCTTCACCCGGTACTGCGCCACCCCCCCCACTCCCAGTTATATATTGGACACCTTGAAAACCTAAATAAGATAGAGACTTATCATTAAAATAGCTTCCCGCTATAGTTGCTTTATTGCACAACCACATACAACAAATATATTTTCCAGTGATCGTACGCTTGTTGAATGCATAAACATTTTAGAATACGAAGTTTAATTACGTGCAGTAAATAAGGTAGTATTTGTGTTTTATTTTATTAAAATCAGTGGGCGCTTTTTGGTTACTGATGCATGCTTTGAGGGTGCTATAACATCCCAGCAACTAAAGGCATTCCTTAAAGAAACACTTTTCCGGATTTGGGTCACATTGGATCATGGTACTTGGAGTTTCAGGGAGATTGCATTCCATTTGCTGGCATAAGGGAGCCCCTATTACAATCAGGGAGGCTCCCTGAACTTCAGGGAGAGTTGGGATGTATGCCTATACGTTCTTGCTTATAGGTGGTGCAACTGATAATGTCTACTTATAAGTTCTTGCTTATAGCTGGTGCAACTGATGATGTCTACCTATACGTTCTTGCTTATAGGTGATGCAACTGATAATGTCTACCTATAAGTTCTTGCTTATAGCTGGTGCAACTTATAATGTCTACCTATAAGTTCTTGCTTATAGATGGTGCAACCGATAACGTCTACCTATAAGTTCTTGCTTATAGATGGTGCAACGGATAATGTCTACCTATAAGTTCTTGTTATAACTGGTGAAACTGATAATGTCTACCTATAAGTTCTTGGTTATAGGTGGTGCAACTGATAATGTTCTTGGTTATAGGTGGTGCAACTGATAATGTCTACCTGTAAGTTCTTGATTATAGGTGGTGCAACTGATAATGTCTACCTATAAGTTCTTGGTTATAGGTGGTGCAACTGATAATGTCTACCTGTAAGTTCTTGATTATAGGTGGTGCAACTGATAATGTCTACCTATAAGTTCTTGCTTATAGCTGGTGCAACTGATAATGTCTACCTATAAGTTCTTGCTTATATATGGTGCAACTGATAATGTCTACCTATAAGTCCTTGCTTATAGCTCGTGCAACTGATGATGTCTACCTATAAGTTCTTGCTTATAGATGGTGCAACGGATAATGTCTACCTATAAGTTCTTGCTTATAGATGGTGCAACGGATAATGTCTACCTATAAGTTCTTGGTTATAGGTGGTGCAACTGATAATGTCTACCTTTTTTTTTTTTTAAATATTTATTTATTTGATGCTGCCATGGAAACAATCTTACAATTTAGACATGTTACAAAGAAAAAAACACCAAACCAGATGAAAACATAATATGCTTTCGATATTCCAAAACAAAATTAGTGGATACAATATTAAACCTACAAAAATGACATGATATATAGCCATCATTTATCCACATTATCCATTTTGCCATAAAAAATCATATCAAAAAATAAATTTTCTTTTAGCCTTGGCAGCACATTTTATACATGGAGATAAAAAAGAAGAAGAAAAAAAAAAAGAGGGGAAAGACGAGGAAAGAAAAAAGGAGAGAAAAAAAAAAAACTGATAATGTCTACCTTTAAGTTCTTGGTTATAGGTGGTGCAACTGATAATGTCTACCTGTAAGTTCTTGATTATTGGTGGTGCAACTGATAATGTCTACCTATAAGTTCTTGCTTATAGCTGGTGCAACTGATAATGTCTACCTATAAGTTCTTGCTTATATATGGTGCAACTGATAATGTCTACCTATAAGTCCTTGCTTATAGCTCGTGCAACTGATGATGTCTACCTATAAGTTCTTGCTTATAGATGGTGCAACGGATAATGTCTACCTATAAGTTCTTGCTTATAGATGGTGCAACGGATAATGTGTACCTATAAGTTCTTGCTTATAGATGGTGCAACGGATAATGTCTACCTATAAGTTCTTGGTTATAGGTGGTGCAACTGATAATGTCTACCTTTTTTTTTTTTTTTTTTAAATATTTATTTATTTGATGCTGCCATGGAAACAATCTTACAATTTAGACATGTTACAAAGAAAAAAACACCAAACCAGATGAAAACATAATATGCCT
Organism: Bombina bombina; assembly: GCF_027579735.1. Lineage (NCBI taxonomy): Eukaryota > Metazoa > Chordata > Amphibia > Anura > Bombinatoridae > Bombina > Bombina bombina. Next base: position 388,761,086 of record NC_069505.1, read on the forward strand.
TCGATATTCCAAAACAAAATTAGTGGATACAATATTAAACCTACAAAAATGACATGATATATAGCCATCATTTATCCACATTATCCATTTTGCCATAAAAAATCATATCAAAAAATAAATTTTCTTTTAGCCTTGGCAGCACATTTTATACATGGAGATAAAAAAGAAGAAGAAAAAAAAAAAGAGGGGAAAGACGAGGAAAGAAAAAAGGAGAGAAAAAAAAAAAACTGATAATGTCTACCTTTAAGTTCTTGGTTATAGGTGGTGCAACTGATAATGTCTACCTATAAGTTCTTGGTTATAGGTGGTGCAACTGATAATGTTCTTGGTTATAGGTGGTGCAACTGATAATGTCTACCTGTAAGTTCTTGATTATTGGTGGTGCAACTGATAATGTCTACCTATAAGTTCTTGGTTATAGGTGGTGCAAGGGATAATGTCTACCTATAAGTTCTTGCTTATAGGTGGTGCAACTGATAATGTCTACCTATAAGTTCTTGGTTATAGGTGGTGCAACTGATAATGTCTACCTGTAAGTTCTTGATTATAGGTGGTGCAACTGATAATGTCTACCTATAAGTTCTTGGTTATAGGTGGTGCAACTGATAATGTCTACCTATAAGTTCTTGGTTATAGGTGGTGCAACTGATAATGTCTACCTATACAGACATCCCAACCTGCAAAAACTCATTTCAGGGAGGTGGCTTCACCCGGTACTGCACCACCACCCCCCACTCCCAGTTATATATTGGACACCTTGAAAACCTAAATAAGATAGAGACTTATCATTAAAATAGCTTCCCGCTATAGTTGCTTTATTGCACAACCACATACAACAAATATATTTTCCAGTGATCGTACGCTTGTTGAATGCATAAACATTTTAGAATACGAAGTTTAATTACGTGCAGTAAATAAGGTAGTATTTGTGTTTTATTTTATTAAAATCAGTGGGGGCTTTTTGGTTACTGATGCATGCTTTGAGGGTTCTATAACATCCCAGCAACTAAAGGCATTCCTTAAAGAAACACTTTTCCGGATTTGGGTCACATTGGATCATGGTACTTGGAGTTTCAGGGAGATTGCATTCCATTTGCTGGCATAAGGGAGCCCCTATTACAATCAGGGAGGCTCCCTGAACTTCAGGGAGAGTTGGGATGTATGCCTATACGTTCTTGCTTATAGGTGGTGCAACTGATAATGTCTACTTATAAGTTCTTGCTTATATATGGTGCAACTGATAATGTCTACCTATAAGTCCTTGCTTATAGCTCGTGCAACTGATGATGTCTACCTATAAGTTCTTGCTTATAGATGGTGCAACGGATAATGTCTACCTATAAGTTCTTGCTTATAGATGGTGCAACGGATAATGTGTACCTATAAGTTCTTGCTTATAGATGGTGCAACGGATAATGTCTACCTATAAGTTCTTGGTTATAGGTGGTGCAACTGATAATGTCTACCTTTTTTTTTTTTTTAAATATTTATTTGATGCTGCCATGGAAACAATCTTACAATTTAGACATGTTACAAAGAAAAAAACACCAAACCAGATGAAAACATAATATGCCTTCGATATTCCAAAACAAAATTAGTGGATACAATATTAAACCTACAAAAATGACATGATATATAGCCATCATTTATCCACATTATCCATTTTGCCATAAAAAATCATATCAAAAAATAAATTTTCTTTTAGCCTTGGCAGCACATTTTATACATGGAGATAAAAAAGAAGAAGAAGAAAAAAAAAAAAAGAGGGGAAAGACGAGGAAAGAAAAAAGGAGAGAAAAAAAAAACCAAAAAAAAAAAAACTGATAATGTCTACCTATAAGTTCTTGCTTATATATGGTGCAACTGATAATGTCTACCTATAAGTCCTTGCTTATAGATCGTTCAGCTGATGATGTCTACCTATAAGTTCTTGCTTATAGATGGTGCAACTGATAATGTCTACCTATAAGTTCTTGCTTATAGATGGTGCAACGGATAATGTGTACCTATAAGTTCTTGCTTATAGATGGTGCAACGGATAATGTCTACCTATAAGTTCTTGGTTATAGGTGGTGCAACTGATGTCTACCTTTTTTTTTTTTTTAAATATTTATTTATTTGATGCTGCCATGGAAACAATCTTACAATTTAGACATGTTACAAAGAAAAAAAACACCAAACCAGATGAAAACATAATATGCCTTCGATATTCCAAAACAAAATTAGTGGATACAATATTAAACCTACAAAAATGACATGATATATAGCCATCATTTATCCACATTATCCATTTTGCCATAAAAAATCATATCAAAAAATAAATTTTCTTTTAGCCTTGGCAGCACATTTTATACATGGAGATAAAAAAGAAGAAGAAGAAAAAAAAAAAAAGAGGGGAAAGACGAGGAAAGAAAAAAGGAGAGAAAAAAAAAACCAAAAAAAAAAAAACTGATAATGTCTACCTATAAGTTCTTGCTTATATATGGTGCAACTGATAATGTCTACCTATAAGTCCTTGCTTATAGCTCGTGCAACTGATGATGTCTACCTATAAGTTCTTGCTTATAGATGGTGCAACGGATAATGTCTACCTATAAGTTCTTGCTTATAGATGGTGCAACGGATAATGTGTACCTATAAGTTCTTGCTTATAGATGGTGCAACGGATAATGTCTACCTATAAGTTCTTGGTTATAGGTGGTGCAACTGATAATGTCTACCTTTTTTTTTTTTTTAAATATTTATTTGATGCTGCCATGGAAACAATCTTACAATTTAGACATGTTACAAAGAAAAAAACACCAAACCAGATGAAAACATAATATGCCTTCGATATTCCAAAACAAAATTAGTGGATACAATATTAAACCTACAAAAATGACATGATATATAGCCATCATTTATCCACATTATCCATTTTGCCATAAAAAATCATATCAAAAAATAAATTTTCTTTTAGCCTTGGCAGCACATTTTATACATGGAGATAAAAAAGAAGAAGAAGAAAAAAAAAAAAAGAGGGGAAAGACGAGGAAAGAAAAAAGGAGAGAAAAAAAAAAACCAAAAAAAAAAAAAACTGATAATGTCTACCTATAAGTTCTTGCTTATATATGGTGCAACTGATAATGTCTACCTATAAGTCCTTGCTTATAGATCGTTCAGCTGATGATGTCTACCTATAAGTTCTTGCTTATAGATGGTGCAACTGATAATGTCTACCTATAAGTTCTTGCTTATAGATGGTGCAACGGATAATGTGTACCTATAAGTTCTTGCTTATAGATGGTGCAACGGATAATGTCTACCTATAAGTTCTTGGTTATAGGTGGTGCAACTGATGTCTACCTTTTTTTTTTTTTTAAATATTTATTTATTTGATGCTGCCATGGAAACAATCTTACAATTTAGACATGTTACAAAGAAAAAAAACACCAAACCAGATGAAAACATAATATGCCTTCGATATTCCAAAACAAAATTAGTGGATACAATATTAAACCTACAAAAATGACATGATATATAGCCATCATTTATCCACATTATCCATTTTGCCATAAAAAATCATATAAAAAAATAAATTTTCTTTTAGCCTTGGCAGCACATTTTATACATGGAGATAAAAAAGAAGAAGAAGAAAAAAAAAAAAAGAGGGGAAAGACGAGGAAAGAAAAAAGGAGAGAAAAAAAAAAAACAAAAAAAAAAAAACTGATAATGTCTACCTATAAGTTCTTGCTTATATATGGTGCAACTGATAATGTCTACCTATAAGTCCTTGCTTATAGATCGTTCAGCTGATGATGTCTACCTATAAGTTCTTGCTTATAGATGGTGCAACTGATAATGTCTACCTATAAGTTCTTGCTTATAGATGGTGCAACGGATAATGTGTACCTATAAGTTCTTGCTTATAGATGGTGCAACGGATAATGTCTACCTATAAGTTCTTGGTTATAGGTGGTGCAACTGATAATGTCTACCTTTTTTTTTTTTTAAATATTTATTTATTTGATGCTGCCATGGAAACAATCTTACAATTTAGACATGTTACAAAGAAAAAAAACACCAAACCAGATGAAAACATAATATGCCTTCGATATTCCAAAACAAAATTAGTGGATACAATATTAAACCTACAAAAATGACATGATATATAGCCATCATTTATCCACATTATCCATTTTGCCATAAAAAATCATATCAAAAAATAAATTTTCTTTTAGCCTTGGCAGCACATTTTATACATGGAGATAAAAAAGAAGAAGAAGAAAAAAAAAAAAAGAGGGGAAAGACGAGGAAAGAAAAAAGGAGAGAAAAAAAAAACCAAAAAAAAAAAAAACTGATAATGTCTACCTATAAGTTCTTGCTTATATATGGTGCAACTGATAATGTCTACCTATAAGTCCTTGCTTATAGATCGTTCAGCTGATGATGTCTACCTATAAGTTCTTGCTTATAGATGGTGCAACTGATAATGTCTACCTATAAGTTCTTGCTTATAGATGGTGCAACGGATAATGTGTACCTATAAGTTCTTGCTTATAGATGGTGCAACGGATAATGTCTACCTATAAGTTCTTGGTTATAGGTGGTGCAACTGATAATGTCTACCTTTTTTTTTTTTTAAATATTTATTTATTTGATGCTGCCATGGAAACAATCTTACAATTTAGACATGTTACAAAGAAAAAAACACCAAACCAGATGAAAACATAATATGCCTTCGATATTCCAAAACAAAATTAGTGGATACAATATTAAACCTACAAAAATGACATGATATATAGCCATCATTTAGCCACATTATCCATTTTGCCATAAAAAATCATATAAAAAAATAAATTTTCTTTTAGCCTTGGCAGCACATTTTATACATGGAGATAAAAAAGAAGAAGAAGAAAAAAAAAAAGAGGGGAAAGACGAGGAAAGAAAAAAAGAGAGAAAAAAAAAAAAACAAACAAAAAAAACTGATAATGTCTACCTATAAGTTCTTGGTTATAGGTGGTGCAACTGATAATGTCTACCTATAAGTTCTTGGTTATAGGTGGTGCAACTGATAATGTTCTTGGTTATAGGTGGTGCAACTGATAATGTCTACCTGTAAGTTCTTGATTATTGGTGGTGCAACTGATAATGTCTACCTATAAGTTCTTGCTTATAGCTGGTGCAACTGATAATGTCTACCTATAAGTTCTTGCTTATATATGGTGCAACTGATAATGTCTACCTATAAGTCCTTGCTTATAGCTCGTGCAACTGATGATGTCTACCTATAAGTTCTTGCTTATAGATGGTGCAACGGATAATGTCTACCTATAAGTTCTTGCTTATAGATGGTGCAACGGATAATGTGTACCTATAAGTTCTTGCTTATAGATGGTGCAACGGATAATGTCTACCTATAAGTTCTTGGTTATAGGTGGTGCAACTGATAATGTCTACCTTTTTTTTTTTTTTAAATATTTATTTATTTGATGCTGCCATGGAAACAATCTTACAATTTAGACATGTTACAAAGAAAAAAACACCAAACCAGATGAAAACATAATATGCCTTTGATATTCCAAAACAAAATTAGTGGATACAATATTAAACCTACAAAAATGACATGATATATAGCCATCATTTATCCACATTATCCATTTTGCCATAAAAAATCATATAAAAAAATTTTTTTCTTTTAGCCTTGGCAGCACATTTTATACATGGAGATAAAAAAGAAGAAGAAGAAAAAAAAAAAGAGGGGAAAGACGAGGAAAGAAAAAAGGAGAGAAAAAAAAAAAACTGATAATGTCTACCTATAAGTTCTTGGTTATAGGTGGTGCAACTGATAATGTTCTTGGTTATAGGTGGTGCAACTGATAATGTCTACCTGTAAGTTCTTGATTATTGGTGGTGCAACTGATAATGTCTACCTATAAGTTCTTGGTTATAGGTGGTGCAAGGGATAATGTCTACCTATAAGTTCTTGCTTATAGGTGGTGCAACTGATAATGTCTACCTATAAGTTCTTGGTTATAGGTGGTGCAACTGATAATGTCTACCTGTAAGTTCTTGATTATAGGTGGTGCAACTGATAATGTCTACCTATAAGTTCTTGGTTATAGGTGGTGCAACTGATAATGTCTACCTATAAGTTCTTGCTTATAGCTGGTGCAACTGATAATGTCTACCTATAAGTTCTTGCTTATAGATGGTGCAACGGATAATGTCTACCTATAAGTTCTTGCTTATAGATGGTGCAACGGATAATGTCTACCTATAAGTTCTTGGTTATAGGTGGTGCAACTGATAATGTCTACCTATAAGTTCTTGGTTATAGGTGGTGCAACTGATAATGTCTACCTGTAAGTTCTTTATTATAGGTGGGGCAATTAATAATGTCTACCTGTAAGTTCTTGGTTATAGGTGGTGCAAGGGATAATGTCTATGTATAAGCCATTGATTTAAGGTGGTGGTTTCCTGTATCCAGATGTGTTGTGAATAAAATGCTACTAGTACTCAATATTAACGACCCCTGTTGGAGTCTATTCAATATACAATCAATATATTTTCCCTCACCACTGTACAGAAGCATGCTTGTAATCTTATTATCAGAAACACACACAAAAGACACAAATGTTAAAAGAAACTAGAACATTGATCAGAAAACCCTGAAATAATTAGATTTATTATCATCTATTAATTGTAACAACTTGTGATTATGTAAGGCCAGCTGTGCCCAGACAATAAGAGCAAACTCTGCAGAGGTCACATAGCTGCATCGTACAAATAAACTGTTCAAACCCATCGCTATATTTCTACTGCTGCAACCACCGCATTGAGCTGTATTAAAGGGATATTAAACCCTTTCTTTCATGAATCAGATAGCACATGTGATTTTAAACATCTTTCTAATTTAATTCTATTACCTATTTGCTTTGTTCTTCTTGTATCTTTTGTTGAAAAACAAGGATGTGTGCACATGTCTGGAGCACTATATGGCAGCAGTTTTGTAAGAGTGTTATCCATTAGCAAGAGCACTAGAGGGCAGCACTATTTCCTGCTATGTAGTGCTCCAGATGCCTACCTAGGTATCTCTTCAACACTGAATATCATGAGAATAAAGCAAATTTGATCATAGAAGTAAATTGGAAACTTATTGAAAATGTTATGCTCTGTCTGAATCATAAAAGAAAATTTTTGGGTTTCATATCCCTTAAATGTTCATTTTTCTTTGTATCTAAAAAAAGGTAGTTACGTTTATTTGGTTTATTTAATGTTTCCAAATTAAAGGGACAGTCTAGTAAAAATTAAACTTTCATGATTCAGATAGAGCAGCAATTTTTAGCAACTTTCTAATTTACTCCTATTATCAATTTTTCTTTGTTCTCTTGGTATCTTTATTTAAAAAAGCTGAAATGTAAGCTTAGGAGCCAGCCCATGTTTGGTTCAACATCTGGGTAGTGTTTGATGATTGGTGTCTAAAAGTAGCCATCCAATCAGCAAGCACTGCGCAGGTGCTGAACCAAAAATGGGCTGGCTCCTGAGTTTAAATCCCAGCTTTTTTTAAATAAAGATACCAAGAGAACAAAGAAAAATTGATAATAGGAGTAAATTAGAAAGTGGCTTAAAATTGCATGCTCTATCTGAATCATTTAAGTTTAATTTTGACTAGACTATCCCTTTAATAAGACAGCTTTTTAAAATAATTTTCATGCTTTTGGATTTGGATGTATGCGCCTAACAAGCATGTCCTGTTAGCAAACGTATTGTAATATGTTTAACCAGTGGTTTTTCCTGTGAATGAGTCATCCTTTATGTGTCATGTTCCTTATGAAAAAAAAGCAAATAAAAGTCTATCCAAAGCTACTTTACACACTTCAATTAGTATAGAAATATAAACAGAATTAAAGGGATACAAAGCCCACATTGTTTTACAGATCATGTAACTTACAGGGACACTGAACCCAATTTTTTTTCTTTTGTGATTCAGATAGGGCATGCAATTTTAAGCAACTTTCTAATTTACTCCTATTATCATTTTTTCTTCGTTCTCTTGCTATCTTTATTTGAAAAGACAGCACTTTTTTTTATTGGTGGATGAATTTATCCACCAATCAGCAAGAACAACTCAGGTTGTTCACCAAAAATGGGCTGGCATCTAAACTTACATTCTTGCATTTCAAATAAAGATACCAAGAAAACGACGAAAATTTTGTAATAGGAGTAAATTAGAAAGTTGATTAAAATGTCATGCTCTATCTGAATCACAAAAGAAAAAAATTTGGGTTCAGTGTCCCTTTAAAACAACTTTCTAATTTACTCATATTATTAAAGGGACACTGTACCCAAAAATTTTCTTTCGTGATTCAGATTGAGCATGAAATTTTAAGCAACTTTCTAATTTACTCCTATTATCAAATTTTCTTCATTCTCTTGGTATCTTTATTTGAAATACAAGAATGTAAGTTTAGATGCCGGCCCATTTTTGGTGAACAACCTGGGTTGTCCTTGCTGATTGGTGAATAAATTCATCCATCAATAAAAAAAGTGCTGTCCATAGTACTGAAACCAAAAAAAAGCTTAGATGCCTTCTTTTTCAAATAATGATAGCAAGAGAACGAAGAAAAATTGATATTATGAGTAAATTAGAAAGTTGCTTAAAATTGCATGCTCTTTCTGAATTACAAAAGAAAAAATTTGGGTTCAGTGTCCCTTTAATTTTTCTTTGTCCTCTTGGTATCTTTATTTGACAAAACAAGAATGTAAGCTTAGGAGTCAGCCCATTTTAGGTTCAGAAGCTGGTTGGTGGCTATATTAAGGAGTTAAACATATAGTTAAAGCTAGCTCTAGAGAAGCAATGCACTGCTGGGAGCTAGCTGAATACATCTGGTGGTGAGCCAAAGACAAGAGGCATATGTATGTAGACACCAATCAGCAGCTTGCTCCCACTAGTGCATTGCTGCTTGGATACCTAGGTATGTTTTTCAACAAGATAACAAAAGAAAAGAGTAAATGTAACATTAGGAGTTAATTAAAAGTCTCTAATAATTACTTTCACTATCTGAGCCATAAAAGTTTCAAGGGACATGAGTCAGGTAGAACATACAATTTTAAACATATTTCTGATTTACTTCTATTATCAGATTTGCTTCATTCTCTTGTTATCCTTTGTTGGAGGAGCAGCATTGCACAACTGGGAGCTAGCTGAACACATCTGGTGAGCCAATGACAAGGCATATATGTGCAACCACAAATCAGCAGCTTGTTCCCAGTAGTGCACAGCTGCTTCTGAGTCTACCTAGGTATGATTTACAACAAAGGATACCAAGAAAATAAAGCAATAGATAATAGAAGTAAATTGGAAAATTGCTTGAAATTCTATGCTCAATCTGAACCATTAAATAAAAATTTGTGTTTCATGCCCCTTTAATTTTTGTTTTCATGTTCCTGTAAGGTTACAGTATGGTAACTATACATAGATATACATAGATGCCTCATGTGATTGGCTCACCCATGTGCATTGCTATTTCTTCAACAAAGGATATCTAAAGAATTAAGCAAATTAGATAATAGAAGTCAATTGAAATGTTGTTTAAAATGGTATTCTCTATCTGAATCATGAAAGGAAAAATGTGGGTTTAATGTCCCTTTAACGGCATATTGTGATGCAAATCGGACATGCTTTAATTTAACTTTTCCAATAATAATGTCCGTTTATGGGCCACTATGATCCTGATACCGGGAGTGAATATCCTCAAACAGATATTGGTGTAAATAAAAAAAGCAAAATATAGTCAATATGCTCTAAAGCAAAGTCCTTTCTTTTGTCTTGGTTTGGTATTAATCTGAACAGTGTGTAATTTCTGTAATACAGATTTAGAAGTGTGCAAGCAATTAGCAGAGAGAATCATGTTATTATGCTGTTAGATATTTTGAGCTCTGCTATAAATCTATACTGAGAGACGCTCTCCAAAATATATATGTGTAATTTGTTTTTCTTAATATATATACAGAGAGGGGTGGGGGTGTGAGGGAGCCAGGCATTGGCTGTACTGAGAGAGTTGGTGGTGGGCGAAATATCTAAGATGGAAAATGTATACAGCTGAGAAGACAGGGAGTGCGAGCAATGGGGGAGGTACAGACAGCAACAGAAAGTGATGTTAGCTAACGATGTAGATGGGAGAAACATAAATCAGGCGTAGAACAAAATGTCACAGGGGGTGCACAAAGCAAGGGATCTAGGTGTAGACTAAACCAAAGAGATTAAAGGGACGGTAAATACCTTGTAATTACAAGACATTTCTGTTGTGCTGCTATAGAATAACATATCAGCCAAGTTTTAAAGGGATAGATTGCACTGGGCTTGTCTCACCTGAAAAGGGACAGTAAACACCATTTATCATACAACTGCAGGTAATAGACACTACTATAAAGAGGAATATACACAGATACTGATGTAAAATCCAGAATAAAACCTTTTAAAAACTTACTTAGAAGCTCCTAGTTTAGCACTGTTGATGAGGTTAGGCTGGGACACCCAATGAAAGGGACTGGGAAAGCAAGCAGAGCAGACCCCCACTCCCCTGCATATAAAAAGACCCATTACATAACAAAGAGTCTGTAGACATCAATATACATCTGACACTGTGGGGCTTGGTTAGGAGTCTGAAAATCAGCACAATGTTATTGAAAAATAAGTAAAACTATACATTGTTACAAAACCACTCCCAAATGGGCTATATAAATGGACCATCTACAAAACATTTATGCAAAGAAAAATCTAGTGTATAATGTCCCTTTAATGTTTTTAAAACAAAATTAACATCCTTTTTACTACAATTATTTATCCATACCCAAACTCCACCCACTATTTACCATATTTGTAGTGGCCAATCAGGGCTTTAGTCTGCAGTCAACAAGGGTTGTCACTTTTCCTAAAGTTAATATAAAGTGCATTGTTTTGCAGTTGTTATCTGATGAAGCTGATTAGGAATAGATATGTAGCAGAGTTAGCCTTGAGACGTCAGCAGGATGCATTTCAAGTTCTGAGAATTACAAATTGCTCAATTATCAGAGCTAAATTGCACAAGAAGGGGACAAAATAAATAATGATATATATAAGGGAACAGGTGATAAAGCAAATACTTTATAATATATTGAGGAGGCATTGAGACAATGATGTGGGGTTGGGGCACCAGGTGTCCAGTACTGAAATGGGCTGTTAGATATTTCAACAAGCTGCCCAGTTTAATCTATTTAAAAAAAAAAAAAAAACACTTATATGTCCAGGTTTGTTTAAAGGGATATGAAACACAAACATTTTCTTTTGTGATTCAGTTGAGCAGTTTCCATTTGACTTCTATTATAAAATTTGCATTGTTCCCATTATATTCTGTGTTGAAAAGATACCTAGGTAGGCGTCTGGAGCTCTATATGGCACGAAATAGTGCTGCCGTCTAGTGCTCTTTCAAATGGATAATATTCTTGCAAAACTGCTGCCATCTAGTGCTCTAAAAATGGTCCGGCTCCTAAGCATATTTACCTGCTTTTCAGCAATAGATAGCAAGAGAACAAAGAAAAATTGATATTAGAAGTAAATTAGAAAGTTGTTTAACCCCTTAACGACGCATTTCGTACAGGGTACGTCGCACACAACCTGGTCTTAAAAGACCAGCGACGTACCCTGTACGACATTAGGGGTTTAAAGTGGCTGGAAGCGATCCTGCTCACTTCCAACCGCTTTCCGGTTATTGCAGTGATGCCTCGATATCGAGGCATCCTGCAATAACACCCCTTGGCCATCCGATGCAGAGAGATGGCCAAGGGGGGCGGGATCGTTGGCGGGGATGACCGGGGGCGCGAACGGATGCGCGCATGTGCATGGGAGGGCGGGCGCGTGCACGGGGAGGGAGCGGGTGGGAACCGCTACACTACAGAAAAAGTTGGAGTACAAATTACAAAAAAATGATAAAAAAGTAAAAAAAAGATCAGGCAGGTGGTGGGCGTTGGTCTGTGGGGGGGGGGGAGCTACACTACAGAAAAAAACCAAAAAAACAAAAATAACTACTTTTTCTTTGCAAACTGGGTACTGGCAGACAGCTGCCAGTACCCAAGATGGCCCCCAATAAGGCAGATGGGGAGGGTTAGAGAGCTGTTTTGGGGGGTATCAGGGAGGTTGGGGGCTAAGGGGGGATGCTACACCACAGCATATGTAAAAAAAATTAAAAAAACCTTTTATTTTAATACTGGCAGACTTTCTGCCAGTACTTAAGATGGCGGGGACAATTGTGGGGTGGGGGAGGGAAGGGAGCTGTTTGGGAGGGATCAGGGGGTCTGATGTGTCAGGTGGGAGGCTGAGCTCTACACTAAAGCTAAAATTAACCCTGCAAGCTCCCTACAAACTACCTAATTAACCCCTTCACTTCTAACCATAATACACGTGTGATGTGCAGCAGCATTTAGCGGCCTTCTAATTACCAGAAAGCAACGCCAAAGTCATATATGTCTGCTATTTCTGAACAAAGGGGATCCCAGAGAAGCATTTACAACCATTTATGCCATATTTGCACAAGCTGTTTGTAAATAATTTCTGTGAGAAACCTAAAGTTTGTGAAAAAGTCAACAAAACTTTGATCAAAACTTTGGGTTGTCTACTACACTACACTTAAGCTAAAATTAACTCTACAAGCTCCCTACATGCTCCCTAATTAACCCCTTCACTGCTGGGCATAAAACACGTGTGGTGCGCAGTGGCATTTAGCAGCCTTCTAATTACCAAAAAGCAACGCCAAAGCCATATAAGTCTGCTATTTCTGAACAAAGGGGATCCCAGAGAAGCATTTACAACCATTTATGCCATAATTGCATAAGTTGTTTGTAAATAATTTCTGTGAGAAACCTAAAGTTTGTGAAAAAGTCAACATTTTTTTTTATTTGATCGCATTTGGCGGTGAAATGGTGGCATGAAATATACCAAAATGGGCCTAGATCAATACTTTGGGATGTCTTCTAAAAAAAAATATATACATGTCAAGGGATATTCAGGTATTCCTGACAGATATCAGGGTTCCAATGTAACTAGAGCTCATTTTGAAAAAAAAGTGGTTTTGAAATAGCAATGTGCTTCTTGTATTTATTTCCCTATAACTTGCAAAAAAAGCAAACAACATGTTAACATTGGGTATTTCTAAACTCAGGACAAAATTTAGAAACTATTTAGCATGGTTGTTTTTTGGTGGTTGTAGATGTGTAACAGATTTTGGGGGTCAAAGTTCAAAAAAGTGTTTTTTTTTTTTCATTTTTTCCTCATATTTTATAATATTTTTAATAATAAATTATAAGATATGATGAAAATAATGGTATCTTTAGAAAGTCCATTTAGTGGCAAGAAAAACGTTATATAATATGTGTGGGTACAGTAAATGAGTAAGAGGAAAATTACAGCTAAACACAAACACCGCAGAAATGTAAAAATAGCCCTGGTCCTTAAGGGAAAGAAATTGAAAAATGGCCTTGGTCCTTAAGGGGTTAAAATCACGGCCTCCATTACATATGCAGCGTCGCCCGTAAAATCCTCCGCCGCCAGATTTTACGCTATTTTGGTATTACATATATGGCGTAGCATACAAGTTACGCGCGTATATTTCACCCTTCGGACGTATTTTTTTTTACCCATAGACTAACATAGAACAGACGCGCAATTTGGTATCCAATATACAGCGTAAGGACTTACGCGCTCAGAATTCAGAGAATTCAGAGAATCTAGTCCATTCTTATTCTAAGCAGGCGCAGGAACCCTTGCACTGACTTAAAAACCAATGTAACTCTCTGAAGGCCTAACAAACGAATGCGCAATCACATACATATCAGCCGCTTGATCTCAAACAGTTAAACCTCTTCTAAGCATTTATTATTCCTGCCCCTGCAAGTGTGTCAAACCAATCACAAACAGCACAACCTCTCACCTGCAGCCTTAAAACACCTGGCAATGCACGCCCTCATTAGCCACCATGTTTCCCCTACTTTATCTCCAATACCTAGAGAGACAGCATCGTGGGGCACAAGGGGTGCTGGAAGCTTTACAAGCCCCTGTTGTGGAGGATATACCTGCTGCTGCTGTGGAGGATATACCTGCTTATGATATAGTTGCTGCTGAGGTCCCTGGTCATGGTGCTGTAGTCATCCCTGCTCCTGCTGCTGCTGTCCCTGCTGCTGCTGTCCCTGTTCCTGGTGCTGCCCCTGCTGCTGTTGTTGCTGCAGCTGGTCATAGGCCAGCAGGGCCTATAAGACGTCGGCATCAGCAGAGGGGAAGAGCAAGGGCACCAAGGATACACAGGGTTAGGGTCACCTTGTTTGGAATGACAGAAGGGGAGGTCAGGGAAAGGTATCGCTTGACTTCTGCAAGCCTCATTGACCTATATGAGGTCTTGAAGGATGATATTGACCCTCAAGCCAAGCTCTGACTGGTATGCAGAAGGTGTTGTGTGTTGTACACTTCCTGGCATCCGGCTCATTCCAGTCAACAGAGGGCCTTGTGTCTGGCCTAGTGCAGTCCACCTTCTCCAGGCTCCTAGGGGAGGTTTTGACTGCTCTAGATAACCAGACACAGCGATACATTAATTTCCCCCGTACCCTCCAGGAATGGAACTGTCTTAAACAAGGCTTCTATCGACTGGGGGGTATTCCCAATGCCATGATTGCACACATGTGCATATCATGGCCCCACATGAGGAGCCATTCCTCTATATTAACAGGAAAGGGTTTTACTCCTTCAATTGCCAGATGGTCTGTGATACCACTCTGAAATTCACAAATGTGTATGCCGGCTTTCCAGGGAGTGCCCATGATTCCTACATCCTGCGCCAGACCTCCTTATTCCAGCTTTTTGATTCTAGAACACTCTCGGGAGGTTGGCTGCTTGGTGAGTATGCACTACCTTCATTCTGTCTGTATATTTCTACTAAAGGGACACTAAACAAAAAATAATTATGTCATGTTTCAGATAGAGAATACAATGTTAAACAACATTACAATTTACTTCTATTATCTAATTTGATTAATTCTTTAGATATCCTTTGTTTAAGAAATAGCAATGCACATAGATGAGCCAATCACATGAGGCATCGATGTGCAGCCACCAATCAGCAGCTAATGAGCATATCTAATATGCTTGTCAGCAAATGATATCAATAGAATGGAGCAAATTACATAATAGAAGTAAATTATAAAGTTAAATACAATTGCAGGTGCTTTTTAACTCATGAAAGAAGAAATGTGTGTTTCATGTCCCTTTAAAGGGACAGTATACTATAAATAGTTTTTCACTTAAAAGGACATTTTCTTAAAATGGCATGTTCTATCTGAATCATGAAAATAGAATTTTGTCTAGACTGATCCTGGCATAAAAGTATATTGTTTACAATGCACCAATTTAATGTTTTTGTAAAATATATCTTTTAAATTAAATCCATGTTATGTCCCTTTAAGCACATGATGAACCTGTAGTAATCATAATACATATGTTACATGACAGATGATGCAGGGTAACCCCCTTGGCACACCCCCTTACAGAGCCACAACTCAGGTACCAGGAGGCCCACATACGTACCAGAAATGTCATAGAAAGGAGCTTTGGCCTACTCAAAACCAGATTCAGGTGTCTGGATTTGACAGGCGGAGCTTTACAGTATAACCCCAACAAAGTGCGTTCCATTGTCAATGCATGTTGTATTCTACATAACATTGCTGTGGACACACGTATTTTGGGGGACATAGAACCAGACCAAGATCAGCAGCTGGTTCCTGCATCTGAGTATGTGGACAGGGGGACACTGAGGGGGAATAAAGTGAGGGACTTTGTCATCCGTCAATACTTCACCTGTAAGTGAAGTAGAGTAAACCGTAACATTCACATGTATTATGTTTGACTGTACCTCACCAACCATTGAATGTGTATATATCATGTCTTGTAGAATTACATACTGCGGATTTCCACTGCATGTAAGTGAAACTACTACATCCCACCCCCCTTCCATTAACCACCCTAATTACTGAAAATTTCTCATTTGTTTAATTCATGTTTAGGTCACTATGATTTATTGACTATCATTAAGAAAAATGAAAATGGATGTTTATACCTTATGTTTACACCTTCTGTAAATACATTTTTATTTATATATATACCCATGTGTCAATTTATATTGGATTTGAGAAACCTTGATTTACATCTTATAAGTGAATATTACTATATGTACCCTTCATACACAACTATGTGATGTGGTTTAGAGAACATGAATATGTCATAAACATGATAATCTCACCTGTTTTGTTTGGCTATTTCAACACAGGTCATATTATCATGTTTTAACAGTATTAGTGTAAAAAACACACATCACATTGATATGTATGACAATTACATGGTAAATAACAAAGGACAATGTTTAGGGTGAACTATAACATTATTTATTTTTCTTGGGCTTTTTGGCTAAGGGAGCTGAGGTGCCTGTAGTGGATTGCCTTGTTCTCTTTGTTCTTGCAGATTCTGGTATTTCTGCTGGTGTGCTGGCAACAGATGATAGACTGGAGGTAGTGTCCTGCTGGTGTGTAAAGTGCTCAACCAACACACCCAAGAGTTGATTTTGTTCTCGCCATCTATTGTCCATCTGTAGCTGTATATCAGACAGAATTCGCATCATCTGTGACTGGTTTTGAACACTTCCACTTAATGATGCTGCCATGTCCCTCTGCAGCTCTATGCTACGTTTGTGTAACCTCTCTTGGCTCCTGAAGAAACTCTATTGGCTCCTGTGGAACCTCTCTTGGCCTCTTTGTATGCTCTCGGAGCTTGTTATGAGCCTCTTCTGGAGTGCAATGTATTCCTCACCAAGGGGAGAATACAATGCATTCACAGGCTCTTGAGCAGCAGGGCTTCTAGTTGCTTGAGGTGCAGGTTCAGCTGCATCTGATGTTTCTGGTGGGGCAGGTTCAGCTGCATCTGATGTTTCTGGTGGGAAAGGTTCAGCTGCATCTGATGTTTCTGGTGGGGCAGGTTCAGCTGCATCTGATGTTTCTGGTGGGGCAGGTTCAGCTGCATCTGATGTTTCTGGTGGGGCAGGTTCAGCTGCATTTGCTGGTGCTTGAGTAGTTTCTGCTATATTTTCATCTGCAGATGGTGGAGCTCGCCCAAGTGATGAGGATGGTGGAACTCGCCCAAGTGATGAGGATGGTGGAACTCGCCCAAGTGATGAGGATGGTGGAGCTCTCATGGTTGATTGATAGTCCCACTGATGACCAGTGTGTGACCACTCAGCCTGTCCATTTGGCACTTCTTGTGACATAGTCTGTGGGTAAAAGCCATGACTGCCATGAGATTGTGTTGGGGGGGGGGTAAATACATGGACCCTTTGTGGCTGTCTTGGCTCCCCCTCAAAGCCAAAAGAAGAATATTCCTCTGGCCAGGAATCTTGCCAGGGGTCATATGGCAATGGTGGTGGCATCACTCCCGGGTCCTCAACTGAAGCCATCCAACCATGCTCATGCCTGGGAGCATACTGTTCATGTGGTTGCCTGAAGACTGGTGGTGGTGGTGGCGGCATGCCTGTTTGTATCCTCGTGACAGGAGGCTCTGTGGAGGAGTCAAATGATGAGAGGGATTAGTTCAGTCAGATATATGTCCATGTGGGCATACAATGTACATTGATACATGCTAGGGCCTATACTGATTCTCATGTCAAACTCTATAACATGCATGTTCACATTGTGATTTGTTCTATGAGGGATTTGAATATGCACAGTATACAGGTATGTGTTTCATACAATAGTTATGTGTACATGTCGATGATGGAAAAAATGTGTTCTTTAAGTGACACTATGGTCACACAATTCACTTTAGCCTGATGTAGGCACAGAGCCTGCTTTATTGAGCTAAAAGTATTGTGATGGCTATAGTGTCCATTTACTGAAAACTCTACATGTGGCTTGTGGCCTGTGTTACTCTGAGACATGTTAGTATTGCACTATTCCACCTCATATCATGAATGAGGTGCATTGTGTTATGTAGCTGTAATGTCAAGTATAATTGTCAATGTTTTTGTTAGTAGGCCAAATACCATGCTCCTCATTGTGTACATGAATGTGTGATATTAAAGAATGTTATATCTCCAATACATATAATACTGGTGTGTGTGATGTTACTCACCAGCATGATGTGCTGTGGGTGCAGCCCCTGAGTCACGAGCCCCTGGAAGTCCACGGACTGCTGTGATACTAAGGGACCTGCGTATCATCTCCTGCCAGGTGTTATACTCAATATCCAGGGATGGACCACCGCCTGTTCCCCTCTGGGCATAGCTTCCTGCCCCATCTTTTCTTTGACCCGCCTCTTGCAGTCATTCCACCGCTTTTTCAGGCCCTCAACAGTCCTCCTCTGCGGGGCCACACTGTTGACGGCATCCTCTACTGCCAACCATGCTGTTTTTGTCCTTTTGGCAATGCCTTTGCCCTTCTCCTGCCCGAAGAGGGCACTGTAATTGTCCATGATGGCCTGGACTAGGGCAACATTTTCCTCAAATGAGAAGTTGGGACATCTCAGCCTCTCATCCTCCATGGACACCTGGCTTCCTCCCTGTGATGTCCCTGGTGTGGGTTCCTCCCTATCCTCTCCCTCCTCCCCCCTTCTGTCCACATGTGCACCCTCTGTCCCTCTTCTAGATGTGCCTGCTCTCTGGGGCTCTCGGGCATCTCCCCTCCCATCATCCCTTCTAGCTCTCCCTCTCCCCACTCCACATACTCCCTGACGGGGACCCCACTGCTCCTCCTGCCCTCTCCAATACTTCTCTCCCTGCCACTCCTCTCCCCTCCTCCCCTCCTGCCTACCTCTCCCTGCCATCCTCACACTAAATCACACTACACACACTCACACTCACTCCCAGTTCAATCACACACAATCAAAACCAAACACTCAGCCTATCACACTATGAAATTCAAATAAAATGTGTGAGGTGTTAGAAAAAAAAAGTGTGGTGTATTTGTATATGTATGTATGCAAAATGGCGGCTGCGCATGGGTTTATATATGAATTTTGAATAGCGTAATTACGTGTTGCATTTTTATATGAAATCGAGGTTCATTTTTACGAGTGTTAGCCTAATTTGCATAAATCTACTCTTTATTGACACTTTCCGTGGACAAAATACTGGCGTAAGTTACTTGTGACGACTAAAATGTGTATTTGCGCACATTTCCGATGATCGCCAGTTTGTCCTACTTACTCCAGTTTAGCATATAACGGCGCAATATATGTAATACCCCGATGTGCAAGGTGAAATTACGGGTGGCGCGGGTTCCCACGCTTGCGCCAAAACATGCGCCGTATATGTGATCGCGCCCCACATGCTCTATCTGAATCCTGAAAGAAAAAAATTGATGTGCGTTACTGGCTCAAATGGTTACATCACTGACAGAATTATGATTTCCTCCCTTGCATCAATGCCTCTTTAATACATGCTAGTGTCTTATTAGCCTTTGTAGCCGCTGCCCTGCTTTTGTGCGCCCATCTTTAGCTTGTTATCTATAAGTACTCCCAAAGTCCTTTCCTCCTCTATTTGGCTATACCCATTTAAATTGCCTGCTTATTTTTACTTCCAAAATGTAGAACCTTGCATTTTCCAGTGTTAAATCTCATTTTCCATTTACCTGCCCATTCTTCAACCTTTTGTAAATCCCGTTGTAAAGCAGTTTCATCTTGCACTGACCTAATGACCTTACACCACTTTGTATCATGTGCAATATATATATATATATATATATATATATATATATATATATATAAAATATATTTATACACACACATATATATATGTGCGGATACATTCTGGGTTACTGAGGCCAGTTTATATGATCCTTTGTCACTGTTGTTGTTTATGAGCTTTTACTTACCTCATATCGATTGAGTTTTTTTTGTGTGAGTGGGCTGACTTTGGGGGTCCTGATATGTGGGGATATTAATAAAAGACATACTTCACTATTCTGGGACCCTTGTTTTTGCTTTTGTCTCCTTTCACATATTATGAGCCAACGACTGTTCCAGTGAGGATCGTTTATGCTGCCTCAATATACAGCACTTTGTGAATACAGCTTCAGGTTGCCAGTCTAACAAATCAGGACAACGGAGCTGCAGATGCCTATAAGGATTCTTTTTTAAGGGTGATTACTTACCTCATATCGATTGAGGTATTTTAAAGTAAGTGTTTAGATATAGGGGAGTTCCAATCCCTGCAAATATATTATTATTGTTCATAAGAAAATTGGCGCAGAACATAAGACTTTTTTTCTATATATATATATATATATATATAAACCAAAACAAAATATAAACTTGCTCAAATCACAATCCAATAAAATACAAAACAAAACAAAAATGTGATAGTGTGCAAAGGGATATGTTTAAAATGTCCCAAAACTTTCCAGGTGAACCTCAGGGAAAAAAGAAAACACATATAGTGAGGTCCTGTGACTGTAACTTATTTGAGGAATACTCCAAAGTAGGAGACTCAGGCAAAGACTGAGATCCCAAATGGGTTAGAACTCCATATGGAAATAACTCAGAAGTGGATAAAAGAATATAACAATTTATTATTAAATCAGGAGATCACAAGGCATATATATGAGACTGTCCCAAATAAAAAAACCACTGCAAACAAAAACCGTGTTTTCACAATGTCTAATGAATGCTTTTATCTGTTCAGTATGGTGCAAGACTCTGCCTTTCATGTGACGTCACACCGTTCCTACGTGACCTCCTGATTTTATAATAAATTGTTTTATTCTTTTATCCACTTCTGAGTTATTTCCATACGGAGTTCTAACCCATTTGGGATCTCAATCTTTGCCTGAGTCTCCTACTTTTGAGTATTCCTGTGCCTGAAAATCTAGAGCTTGATTTTGAAGCTCTAGAGCAGTGGTTCTCAACCAAAGTGGCCTCAAGGCCCGGTAAATTTTAGCTGGACATGTCCAGGGCCCGGTAGTTTTATATATATATATATATATATAGTAAGCAGCATGGATTTGCCCTATCAGTAACTAAGCAGTTCAGTGTGGGTTTAGTGGGGGCCCTGGAGTGTGGGGGTCCTGCCGAGGGTCTGTCGCTGTGAGGGCCATGGAGTGTGAGGTCTGGCCCTGGAGGTTGGGGGCCTTTTCTTTGGCCCTTAATGTTGGGGGTCCTGGCTCTGGAGGTTGATGGGCCTGTTGGGGTTAGGGCAGGGAGGCTACCATGTTCATTTGCATAAATTTGAATACATTTGGGTCAGTGTGAGACAGTTTTCCTGGGGCCTTGATTGGTCTCAGTCTGCCCCTTGTGTGCAGTGGGGTAAGAGTGTGCAGTGGGGGCATGACAGGTCAGGGCCCACCAGCAGGGCTATCACGGCCCGGTACTGGGCCACGGCCCGGCTGTTGAGAAACCAGGCTCTAGAGTATGTGAGGACCATTCTTTGCCTGCTTTTGAATAAGTTACAGTCACAGGACTTCACTATATGTGTTTTCTTTTTTCCCTGAGGTTCACCTGGAAAGACCCACAGTGATTGCCAGTTTTGGGACATTTTAAACATATCATTTTGCGCACTATCACATTTATATATATATATATATATATATACTGTATGTAAATATATATATATATACACACACACACATATATATATATATATATATATATATATATGTAGGTATCCAATGGTAGGCGGAGTGTAAGAGAAGCGCAAGGTACTCCTTGTTAAATTAAAAATTCCATTTATTAGTAAGTACAGGGTAAAAACATATAACAGCCACAGTGGCTGTGTAACTTAGCACTATAGATAAAACAAGACACAATGTTGCAAAGATCAGGACCTCATGCAGACATGTTTCGTGCGTTTGCACACTTGGTCGCTGCAGTGACCAAGTGTGCAAACGCACGAAACATGTCTGCATGAGGTCCTGATCTTTGCAACATTGTGTCTTGTTTTATCTATAGTGCTAAGTTACACAGCCACTGTGGCTGTTATATGTTTTTACCCTGTACTTACTAATAAATGGAATTTTTAATTTAACAAGGAGTACCTTGCGCTTCTCTTACACTCCGCCTACCATTGGATACCTAGTTACATGTGACCTGGTTCACAGACCAGGGCTTGGAGTGCAATCAGCAGCAGGTCTCCGGGAAGAAGAAATCATCCACACCTCCATTGCTACGGATATACCGACTCACAGCCTTCTTACAGGTAACAAGTTTCTATATACAGTTACCTTATTGCGGTCCCGTTGTGCGCTCAGTTGCATTTCTATGTATCTATATATATATGTATATATATAATATATTTACACACACATTTTATATATATATATATATATATATATATATATATATATATATATATATATATATATAGTAATGCAAAAGTCCAGCACTCACTTATATTTATAATCCGGGGTGCATCCCAAGTATATCCAGTGAACAATCAGAAAGAGAGCACTCGCCGTGTTGAATAATCCATATTAATTTAGACGTGTAAACATTATCAGACAAGTGACTAAACAAGTGTTTTGTCACTTGTCTAATGACTGGGTCACTCCCTGAAAACGTTTACACGTCTAAATAAATATGAATTATTCAACACGGCGAGTGCTCTCTTTCTGATTGTTCACTATATATATATATATATATATATATATATATTGTGAAGGAAGGGGTAACTGTTCAAATACCTCAGCGCTAAAAAATAACACTAAAAATAAAATGACTAATTCATTGTAAATAGTGATGTATATAAGTACCCTATAACCAGAAATGAAATACATAAAAATATAAATAAATATATATATTTATATACAGTATATATAAATTACATTCCAGTTTACTGCTCCTTTATGCAAGGACTTTCCCGATGCCAGGAGGCATTTATCTAAGATTTTTAAATCTGCCTAAAATGTTATACTCTCAGATTAAGATTGCTCAGTGTTTGAAATGAGACAGGTTAGCTTAACACTGTTCAGTTTACACTACAGCTGACTTAATTTTGAAATACATACAAACAAGCCTAAATCATGCATTTAACCAGATTTAATGGTATGAGACCTAGTGCCACAGCTTATGGCTCCACCAAGACCATATAGAGTACAGCATTTTCAAAATCCATAAGTACAGCTGATAGATGGGAACATTTGTACACCAGATTTGAAGTGGTACTCTTGGCTGGGCGAAATGGGGGGACCCCAAACACATGTTAACCTTTCAAAAGTACGTTTCTTCATCTACCCATTCTGACAGATCAATAATGTACAATTTTGAATTCACAGAAGTATTTTTGTTTGCACATTTACATTATGATTCTTTAAAAAGTGATCTCTTCATTTCTGCTAATTTTTTTTATCCTGCATGTCACACACTGTTGATTTAGGGGATGGCAATGTGCAGACATTTTACCTCCTGTGAGTGTTTCTGTGGGTGTCTGTTTATGTCTTTGTACTTTTGTTGATGTCTCTATGAGCGTGTATGTATTTTTTTCTGTGGATCTCTCTGTGAGGGTTTGTGTGTCTGTCTTTGTGCATTTTCAGTGAATGTCTCTGTGAAGGTGTGTGTGTATGTATGTCTTTGCATGTTTTCTATGGGTGTCTCTGTGTGTGTATGTCTTTGTGTGTTTTCTGTGGGTGTCTGTGTGTTTGTATGTCTTTGTGTGTTTTCTGTGGGTGTCTGTGAGTGTGTATGTCTTTCTGTGTTTTCTGAGGCTGTCTTTGTGGGTGTTTTCTTGGGTGTATGTGCAAGTTTGTGTTTGTGTGTGTGTGTGTGTCCATTGTCTGTTCCTTTTTAGGACATTTTGACCTTACTACTGATTATTCACATCTTTCTACAGACTTTGAGACTAATTAAACCTTTCTGGAAGTCACCAATCCACCACTTAACCTTTAAAATATTGTTTAGGCAGTTCAAGGCCCTTCCTTTTAGTCACTGCATGCTGTTGTCATCATATAGTTGTCATCTTCCTTGACAAAAAGATAATCAGAATTCCATATTTTGTTTTGTAAAGCTCCTTTTTTGACATAAGTAATTAAATGCCCTATCCTCCTGGCTTGCTATAATAACATAAGAGCCATAAAACTAACTCAACCATAACTATATAACAATAATAACTTATTTATAACTTTCAATAAATAAAACACAGACACAGAGTGTGGGAAAAGATCCGCGGGTCACGTTTATTGTAGAACAAGAGAACCGGCTGAGGTAACAAGGCCAACTATAACAGGTGGCGGCAATCTAGCTAGGAGAGTAAGCAACCCCCTGCTAGGAAGAAGGGCCACGCCCGTGAATGCCTACACAAGCGGAGCTTAGCTACACGCAAAAGGCTTAGGGAGTTCTCGGCATCTTTAGAATGGGGAAGGGGCCCCAGGCGCACGCCTGCAGAGACCACTCTCCCCTGCGCAGCCGTCACTCTACCTCTGATGGCAAACCGGGCGCGGGCCAACCGCCTAACCAGGGTGTAAAGACAAAGAACTCCGAACCAGTAGGACCAGGTGTGACTAGGCGCGTGTGCATGCCACTACCTGGGGAGTCAAAAACTACCGTCCTTAGACTTAAGGAAACGAGCCGCGTAGCTCTCATCCTGCCTCAGACACCCTGCTGAAAACACCATAGTGATGCCAAGCCTAAAGATTGCCGCAGTATCAAATTGAAGGGAGGGAGGGAAGCTGTGAAGACGAGCTGGAAAGAGGGTTTGGGGCCTTCAACCTGACTTCTTAAAGGTAAGCTAAACCCCACCCTCACTAATGCAACATTGTTGCCACTTCACAGCAGCACACTCCTAAGGGCCTTAATTCTTATGTTTGTTCCGGGCTATGCTGCCCTCCACTGTCTTAAGTAATTAAATGCCCTATCCTCCTGGCTTGCTGTAATAACATAGGAGCCATAAAACTGACTCAACCATAACTATATAACAATAATAACTTATTTATAACTTTCAATAAATAAAACACAAACACAGAGTGTGGGAAAAGACCCGTGGGTCACGTTTATTGTAGAACAAGAGAACCGGCTGAGGCAATGAGGCCAACTATAACAGGTGGCGGCAATCTAGCTAGGAGAGTAATCAACCACCTGCTTGGAAGAAGGGCCGCACCCGTGAATGCCTACACAAGCAGAGCTTAGCTACACGCAAAAGGCTTAGGGAGTTCTCTGCATCTTTAGAATGGGAGAGGGGCCCCAGGCGCGCGCCTGCAGAGACCACCCTCCCCTGCATAGCCGTTACTCTACCTCTGATGGCAAACCGCCACAAGAGACAGCCCAACAGGCACAGCTCTTGCCGCCACACTCATAGGTGTAACAAAATAGCACTCCTCAAATTACATAGGAACAGGTCAATGCCCCTCTCAAAGAGGTGCACCCCGTCCCTCCTGTAGAGGCTCCTCTCAGTCGTTGTAATGTTCCCGTGTTCCACAACAAAACCTCCTTTCTGGTCTAAGAAGATCCTAACCTCCCTGTTAATATTCTTTCGGACCTGGAAGGCTGCCCTGTGGGACTGCATATGTCGCCACTCAATTCTGGGGATGATGTTGGACCCTTTTTTGTTTTATTTATTTATTTATTTATTTTTAACGCCCCATGCAGCAACTCAGGCAGACCCTGCCAAGTCAGGCCCCTATGCCCCAACCATATAATGGTGACTCTAGATGAGGGGAACCCCAGCTGATGCCCATCAGGTCTCGCGATCACTCGCAGCTCTGCCCAGTGAATGTAGGAGTGACCCGTGATCCACACTCTCAACGGACCGTCCCTCGGCCCTGAAAAGAAACCAGAGTTAACCAGGCCTAACATACAACAAAAACCTCTTAGACCTCCATCTCCCCAGTGCTCTGATCAGGTCAGCAGGTGGTAGCCGCTCCAACCATGAATGAGTGAGGAACAATGGCCTTCGGGTCAAGGCCCACTCGAGATGCTGCCCAGCCCAGAACTCTCCGAAATTGTAATCTTGTCAACGGGGAACCATCCCCATGAACAAGGAACTGTGACGAACCCTGCGGACGCCCACCCATGGAGGCCCTGATGCCTTGGCAACAAGCTGAGCCTTCGTGGGCCAGCAAAGATATCCAAGCTCCTCACCCTTCTTGGTTGACATGAGGAACTAACGCATAGACGGCTTCCCATTGAAAACGGGAAAGCGCATCCGCAATCCTATTCTGGACGCCCGGGACAAGCCTATCACGGAACACAATATTCAGGTGCAGACACCTCAGCACCAACAGCCTTAAGTATCGCACCACAGGAGGAGATCCAGACAAGAGCTTGTTAATAGCAAAAACAACGTTCATATTATCTGTCCAGAATACCACTTCACGGTCCCGAAGCAGGTCACCCCAAACCTCAAGGGACACTATGATGGGAAAACTCCAAAGCACGGATTCCGAACCAGCCCCTCCTCGACCCAGGAGTGAGGCCACGGGCCGGCGCCTCATTGCCCGGACAAGTAAGCACCGTACCCGTGGGACCCTGCCGCATCCGTGAGTAATTGAATCACTGCATTGGAAGGAACAGCCTTTCGGCCACAGGCAAATACCCTTAAAGTGGCTTAAAAAATTGCTCCCATACAATAAGGTCATCCACCATTTCAGGCGACACGCAAAACTTGTGCGTCTGCGACCGCTCACCGCACAATTGTCATTCGAGCAGTCGAAGGAAAATCCTACCCATAGGAATAATCCTGCCGGCAAAATTAATAAAGTCTGAAGGTCTTTCACTAACCCATAAGGCTCCGATTTCATGGCCCGTACAGCCCCCAGCATGTGGACAATCTTATCTTGCAGCAAAATGACCCTGTCTTGCCGCAGAGTCAATTTCAATGCCCAGAAAAGTGAGGCACGTACAAGGACCCTGGGCCTTGTCCTCAGCCAGAGGAACTCCCATTCTGGTCAGCAGAAGTCTAGTGACTTTCATCAAGAAAGCGCATTTGGAAGAACCTGCACACCCTACGAGCAAAAATTTGTCCAAATAGTGCACCAGCCAGTGCAAGAAACTACTTAAAGCTTCAAAAAATAGAGCAACCCATAGGCAAGCATTTATCCACAAAGCACTTGCCCTCAAACCAACACCCCATAATCCGAAAGGAGGAGGGGTGAACTGGTAGGAGCCGAAACGCGGATTCCACTTCAATTTCGCTAAACAAGCCCCAACCCCAGCCCTTTGGACCAGCGCAAGCACGTCATTGAAGGACTGAAAATTAACTGAGCTAAGCTCGGGAGGTATAGCATCGTTAACCGATCAACCTTTTGGAAAGGACAGATGCTGAATAAGCCGAACTTACCCGGCTCCTTCTTTGGGACAACCCCCAAAGGAGAGACAACCAACCCCGGAATGGGAATCTCTCAAAACGGGCCAGCCATGCGACCCAATGCAATTTCTTTGTTCAATTTCTCCCTTACTACGCTGGGAAATTGATATGCGGACTTCAGATTCCTGTGACCCGGAGAACCCACAACAGTAGAACTGACAGGGATAATAAATCCCCACAGTAGACCGTCACAAAGTAAATCGGTGGCCTCTTTATCAGGATAAAGAAGCAGCCATTTCTCAGTTACAGCTACCCTCAGTGGGGTGGCCGCCCTTTCCAGAAGTGAAAGGCTTGGAACCAACACCCGGCCACTCCTGGAACCGACCTGCCTCGTGGGACCTGGTACACTCGGAACCCAAGTGGCTTACAGGCATGGCTGAACGCGCACGGCGTTCCCCTAGCACAGAGCTTATCCTGGAATCGCCAGCATACGCCTGAAGGCCGCCATCGAGAACGCTGGGAGGCACGAGTGCCGAGAGACCAGCGGGAGCCTGTCCAGGTACAACCTGCTTTCCAGGCCCCAATTGTGCCCACAGCCGCAAATCTATATCCCCAAGAAAGGAGAGGGTTACCAACCTTCCTGCGAAACGCTACATCGTATACCCGCCACGCCCCTTCTTTGCATTGCTCGTACATGGTTTCAATGGAATCCTGATATTTCAGGATATCCAATGCATGATCGGAAATTTAGTTATATAACACGACGCATATACCCGAAAATATTTGCGCCACTCATCATACGAATCTGGCCTTTTGAACTTCTTGGGGCCAATACCGACCTCTGCCATTTCCTTCAGATGGAAGGCCTCGGCCAAGAATTCGAACGTGCACATATTACCCTTCCTGAATCCACCAAGCAAAATTATTATTTTTTTTAAGATGCTCGTGCATGCTAAATGCAGGCCCCCGGATCCGAGTCCCCATACATAGCCGCCTTCCGCTTACTAGTTGCCTCAGGGCTAGCAACTCCCGTTGGTGCGGGAAGTGTCGGCAAAGGAACATGGGGCTCCATGCAGGATGAACCAGTGGGAGGGGGGGCAAACCCATGGCCTTCCTTTCCTCAACTAACCATTTCACCGTTCTATACATTCTCTTCTGACCCTTGGCCTCCAACCCCAGTGATCTATCACTTTCGGACCCAGAGTTATTAGAGGATGAACTAAAAACCCCTATGCCCAGTAGACAAAACGGGCTTACCAGCTTCCAGGGGATTCTGCACCGGCAAAGGATCCAAGGAAGTTGAAGGTTGCTCCCGGCTGTGCTTTTCCTTGCCACGATCACCTGGACTGGACTGCACTGGCACCAAAGCATTCTGTGGCTCCATGAGATTCACCACTTCTTGCGATTCCATGCTCTCCTGAAATGAGAATTGCGAGAGAGGAGTACCACGAGGAGAGGACAAGGACCCCCCAGCCACAGTCAAAGTAGAATCTAGCTTCCCTTGACCAAGAACATTGCGCACTGCGCCACACACTGTTCCATACAATCAGACATGCCACTCTCTTGTGATTCAGACACTGCAATCTTTCTGGAGAAGCCCTGTTCTGTGCTATCTCCATTGCTGAGCATAAACTAAGCAAAACACCTGGGCCTTTCCTGGTCGAAACGTTAAATGTTACCCCAAATGCGTCCCACAGGGGGATACCCCAGGTGAACGCCTGCATGCCCTATGTGATGCGTTTCTCATGCACCGCAACATGCACGGCGTAATTCCTACTAGGCCTCAATTGGCCGCTAACATTAGGGCCTTGCGCCCGATCCTCACTGACTGACTGCCAAATAAAAGGCTGACTATCTAAAGCCATTGGTTGATAAACAAAAGGAACCCCCGATCAGGCCTGCGGCCTACTCATAAATGCCCTCCTTATCACATGAACCACAACCTCTGGCCTACAAATGCTCCCGTGCGCTCCTACATCATGCCCCCCCAGGCATTGCAAGAAATTCATCTGCCAGCGAGCACAGAGCCCCTGAGCCTCGCGCGCCCCCCCCAGCGGGCCTCATCCCCCCCCCCCCGAGGCACTCCTCTCTTACCTGGGGACCTCGTAGGAGGAGACGATCCTACCGCTTGGTTACCAGATCTCAAATGGCGGTTCCGGAAGTGACGTCACCATAAGTGCCCAGACCCTGAAGTGACGCCATCGACAATGGATGCCG